>NC_065578.1:90615663-90641604 GCF_024542745.1 Macaca thibetana thibetana | reverse complement strand
GAGAATTATGGTTTCCAGCTGCATCCATGTCCCTACAAAGGACACGAACTCATGTTCTCACTCATAGGTGGGAATTGAACAATGAGATCACTTGGACACAGGAAGGGGAACATCACACACCAGGGCCTATTGTGGGGAGCGAGGAGTGGGGAGGGATAGCATTAGGAGATATACCTAATGTAAATGACAAGCTAATGGGTGCCCCACACCAACATGGCACATGTATACATATGTAACAAACCTGCACGTTGTGCACATGTACCCTAGAACTTAAAGTATAATTAAAAAAAATTAAAATTGATGTGGAACCAAAAAAGAGCCTGAATAGTCAAAGCAATTCTAAATAAAAAGGACAAAGCCAGAAGCATCACACTACCTCACTTCAAACTATACTACAAGGCTACAGTAACCAAAACAGCATGGTACTATACAAAAACAGATACACAGACCAATGGAGCAGGCTAGAGAACCCAGAAATAAAGGCACACACCTACAACCATCTAATCATTGACAAAGTCAACAAAAAGTAGCAAAGGGGAAATGATTCTTTTTCAAAAAACAGTACTGGGACAACTGGACCCCTTCCTTTCACCATATGTAAAAATCAACTCAAGATGGATTAAAGACTTAAATGAAAACCTAAAATGATTTTTTAAAAAGTTTAGAAGAAAACCTAGGAAATATCATTTTGGACATAGGTCCTGGCAAAGATTTCATGACAAAGACTCCAAAAGAACTGTAACAAAAACAAAAATTATTGAGTGGGATTTAATTAAACTAAAGAGTTTTGCACAGCAAAAGCAACTATAACAGGGTAAACAGACAACCCACAGAATGGGAAAAACTATTTGTAAACTATGCATCTGACAAAGGTCAAATATCCAGAATCTAGAAGGAACTTAAACAAAGTAATAAGCAAATTATAAACAATCCTGTTTTTAAAATGGGCAAAGGACAGACATTACTCAAAAGAAGACATACACGTGACCAACAAGCATATGAAAAAATGGTTAACATCACTCATCACTAGTGAAATGCAAATCAAAACTGCAATAATATATCAACTCACACCAGTTAGAATGGCTATTACTATTAAAAAGTCAAAAAATAACAGATGTTGTTTTGCATATTTTCTCCACAGGCTGTGGAGAAAAGTGAATGTTTACATAGTGCTGATGCAAATGTAAATTAGTACAGCCATTGTGGAAAGCAGTTTGAAGATTTCTCAAAGAACTTCAAACAGAACTACCATTCAACCCAGCGATCCCATTACTGGCTATATACCCAAAGGAATAAAAATCATTCTACCATACAGACAAGTGTACACTTATGTTAATCACAGCACTATTCACAATAGCCAAGATGTGGACTCAACCTAGATGCTCATCAGTGGTGGACTACATAAAGCATATAATACATATAAACCATGGATTACTATGCAGCTATAAAAACAATGAAATCATGTCCTTTGCAGCAACATGGATGGAGCTGGTGACTATTATCATAAGCAAATTTATGCAGGAATAGAAAACTAAATACCACATGTTTTCACTTATAAGTGGGAGCTAACATTGAGTATACTACAATAAACATCAGGCTACAATAAACACCAGGGCTTACTTGAGGGTGGAGGGTGAGAGGAGGGTAAGGAGTGAAAAACCACCTATCGAGTACTATGCTCATTACCCGGGTGATGAAACAATCTGTATGCCCCATGATATGCAATTTACCCACGTAACAAAGCTGCACATGTATCCCCTGAACCTAAAATAAAAGTTGGAAAGAAAAAAAAAAGAAATTACAAACCTACCCACCTGCTAAGGTCAACTACAATAGCTAAATGAAATGCAAGTATACGTAAGTAAATGGAATATTATTTAGCTATTTAAAAAAGCTTCCAGCCAGGCATGGTGGCTCACAGCTATAATCCTAGCACTTTGGGAGGGTGAAGTGGGAGGATCGCTTGAGCCCACAAGTTCTAGACCAGCCTGGGCAGCATAGGGAGGCTCTGCCTCTACAATTTTTTTTTTCAAAAGTTAGCCAGTGTGCTGGCATGGGCCTGCAGTACCAGCTACTCAGGTGACTGAGGTGAGAAAATCACTTGAGCCCAGAAGGTTGAAGGTGCAGTAAGCTGTGATCACACCATTGGACTTCAGCCTGGGCAACAGAGTGACAGCCTGTCTCAAAAAAGCTTCCAAGACATACTAAGAAAAAAAGGAATGTGCAGAAGACTAAAATAATGGAGGTTTAAAAAAATACGCCCACAAGGCCAGGCACGGTGGCTCACGCCTGTAATCTCAGCACGTTGGGAGGCCAAGGCAGGTGGATCACTTGAGATCAGGAGTTCGAGACCAGCCTGGTCAACATGGTGAAGCGCCATCTCTGCTAAAAATACAAAAAATTACCCAGTCATGGTGGCGCGTGCCTGTAGTCCCAGCTACTCAGAAGGGTAAGGCAGAGAATTGCTTGAACCTGTAAGGTGGAAGTTGCAGTGAGCCAAGACTGTGCCACTGCACTCCAGCCTGGGCAACCAAAGAGGCTATCTCAAAAAAAAGGAAAAAAAAATGCCCACAAATTCTTTGATATTCTCCCCTCTGAGAGATGAACTTAATCCCTCTTGCCTTCATGTGACCAAGACTCAGTGACTTGCTTCTAAAAAACCCAATAAAGCAGAAGTAATGATGTGTGACTTCAGAGACAAAGATATAAAAAAGTACTGCTGCTTCTGATTTAGTCTGTCTCTGTCTTTCTCTCTCTTTCTCTCTTGGATCATTCATCCTGAGAAAAGTCAGCTGCCATGCTATGAGGAAAGATCCACCTGGCAAAAGACTGAGGCCTACCAGCAACTGTGAGAAACTGAGGCCTCTAACTTATAGCTCTGTGAGTGAGACTACTTAGAAGTGAATCTTCAAGATCCAGAAAAGCCTTCAGATGACTGCAGCCCTAGCTGACATATCTTACAATCTAAAGAGAGCCTTTAACCCAGAGCCACTTAGCTTAGATACTCCCAGATTCCTAACCCACATAGGCTGTGCGAGATAATAAATTCTGGTTGTTTCTAGATGATTTGTTTTAGGGTAATTTGTTAAAAGGAATGGAAAACGAATACAATATGCCACCATTTGTGTTTAAATGGTGGAAAAATAAAATTACATTTTCTTATTTACATATGCAAAAGATATTATACAAAAAAGATATACCAATGATTACAGAACTAGGGGAGGGAAAGGGGAGAGATGGGAATTGAACAACTGTGTAGGTGGGGATATATATGGAAGAATTTTAGTTGTATATATTCCTTCACTTTATGATTTTTGAACTAAGTAAATGTATTACCTAGTTGAAACAAAATTTTTAAGTGATATGAATATTTATATAGATATTCTTTTAATATAGACTTATATTAATTACTCTTTGAGATCTGAAAGTTTTGAACCTCTGTGCATTAGAATAATTCAACAAGTCAGGCATTAATTTGGTATTCAACAACCCCAAGTTGAATGAATGAATGAAAAAACCCTCTGGAAGCCACATAACCAGATGTAGGTTAGCTTTAGAAGCAAGATGAAAATTGTGACGGCAACAGTAGCACTATATACTTTCATTTCTTATAAATTGAAAAATAAACAGTCATAAACTCAGAAAGAGTAGTTGAACACTAAGTACATACAAAATTCAAAACTTTTTGTAACTTTAACTTATTTTCAATGATTTAGACATTTCTGCTATTTTTATTGGAGTTGAATTTTTTTCTACTAGATCTATTTTTAACGGTGCTGATTTCAAACCTTGTTGAAACACTAGAAGTAAAACAGATAAAAATTTCTCAGTTTGTCTGCTCTTGTCTCTAAACGTATTTGGGACTGTTGTTACTTTTTGTTTTGTTATCTATTAGTTTCTATAATCTATCCTGTAACTTACTAGTAGAAATACAGACCTAGCTGGCTTGAAAAAATTACTACTTTTCCAAGTCAAAGTAACAAATCATAATGAGATGGATTTTTCAAGGCTCTGATATAAAGCAAAGTTGATCGTATTCATTCCAAAGCAATATTCACATCCACAATGGTATGCAGTACTATCTCTGCATTTAAATGTTCAATAAGATGTCTGTGCAAACTAATGAAAAAAAAAACTTTGCATTACAAATATGCAGTTCAATGCCATAACTCTTAATTGTTAACTTTAATAATATATAATATACCCATTGCCACTTTACTAATTCATGAACTATAACTTAATTTCCAAAAGCATAAAAGAAAAACTTAAAAAGTCAGTTCAGCTTCTAAAAAGGCTTCCGATATATCTCTCTACTCTATGGCTGTAGAAGACAGATTATTGCTTTAACAAAAGTTGAAGCATAAATTATATCCTATTTTCTCCAAAAGAGAATACATTAAATACCTTACTAATAGGTCCCAGATTTCCTCTATTATTAAAATAAGATGTGAAAATAGTTCTCCTTTATTACAAATTAGTAATTATAAATTTATATAATTTCATATTTAAATTATAATATAATCATAATTACTAAGGCTTTATTACAAATTAGGGTTTGTTATAAACAAGAATACATGCTTGCCAATAACTACCAGTGAATAAAACTTCTAACTTTTAAAAAAATTATTAAATTCCCTAAAGTGACACAAACTTTCCAGTTAAATTGTTGAAAACTTTACAGAAAATGGCCTTTAAAAATCTCCAAACCAAATTTCCCTTTGATATTCTAAAAGGAAATAAGATAAGCTATATTAGCATTAGTATCTTTTTGGAACATTTTTGTATTACCTGCTTTTTACAGTGTCTCTACAAACTAACATCTGAATGTACTTGTCTCTTGTGCTTAATCGAGTCATGATAACTGCAGTAGCTGTAGTGTCAAACTGGGGAAAAAACAAACAGAAATTTAATGAAGAAGAGCATATTTTGGTACCAGTCCTCTGCAATAACTCAAGACTTTCATTTTATATTAAACAGTCTCCTTGTCTGAAATAATACTTCGAAAAGGCCTTAAAAATGCTCACTTTGTTAACCTAAAATTTAATTTAAAAGCCTTCCAAGAGTATAGCGTAAATATCACTTTGGTTTCAATGTAACATAATTTTGGCAATGATAAAATCAAAACAAACTCTGGTAACTGCATAAAAGTTGTAAGATTTGGTATAGTTTACATATAATCTGATTACTCTATGAAATTATAGAATTGTATAACACAATATTTACAAATGTTTTGAAAATATGCTCTTCCTGATGTTCCCATAATAGCTACAAAAATGACTTATTCATGTATTTGTCAGAGTAGGGTATGTTTTGAAACGTATTTGGGCTGACTTTTGTCATAATGCCTGGGAACACTATTAGCATTTAGTGTTAGGACCCAGGGATGTTACATGCTCTGTAATGTGACAGCCCGAAACAAGATAAACCTGTTCCATCCAAAATGCTGAGTACCTCCATTCAGAATTAAAAAAAAACCAAAACAAACAAACAAAAAGTCATAATAAAAAAAAGACCTTTAACAGAATACCCATTCATAAACCCATCCCTTCATCAGCCAGTGCAAGCTTACACAGAATGAAGGAAGTATGTCCCAGTTGGTGAGGCTTGTTTTACTTTTATTCCTCCATTAAAGGTAAATTTTCTCTGCTATATTACTTTTAAGCCTGATGTAATTATGACAGCTAATCAAAAAATACACAATTTTTTTGTTTTTATCATGTTTTTAAGTATAAAAAGCAAAATTATTGTCACTTACTTGAGGTCGACCAGCTCTACCAATCATCTGTAGAATATCTGTTTCACTGTACTCTTCAAACAGTCCTCCAGCATAATGCATTGTAGATTTTATAACTACTAGGTGAGCGGGCAAATTTACTCCCATAGCTAAAGTACTGGTAGTAACTGCATCAGATTAAGACATAGTAATTTTGAGCCATTTAACTTTATTGCTTCAGGAAGACATTTTAATAAAAGACATTCTTATAAAGGTAATAAAAACTCATATATAAGAAATTTAGAAAGGAAAAAAGAACATTACAATCTAAAATAGTAACACACTTAAATCCAAAACTTATTAATTTCTTGTTTTTCAAATTACACTATGTTCAATAATATGACAAAGAACTAAACATTGCCAAAGAATCTACTGTAACATCTACATGCATAGGTAACCACTTAATTTTATGTTCTCAGAAGAAAAGCAGAAACAAGCAGAATATTTGAGCTTTTCCTTTTTTTCCTCTGAAAAATAATTTTCCAAAATATTTTAGAGTATCCACAAGAAATATGTTTTAGTTACAAAGAATTGGTAAATCTCCAATAGTAAAAGCTCCTTCAACTACTTTTCTATCTGACAGCTCCATACTAGCATGATGATAAGCAGCACCATCTTTTAAGATATCTGTAATAGAAATATATCAGCTGTTACTATTAATATTTCATCAATAATTGGCACCTTTCATCTGTATGTGAAAATGCTATTCAAAAATTATCTCTAAACCTACCTCTCAGTTTTGAATCTCTTATGGAATATGCATACTTCTGTAACCTATTTAAAAATACCATAAAATTATTGAGTTACTCCCAGGAACATTAAAGAACTCTGAAACAGTTTATTATTTTAAAACATAGATGTATCAAAAAAATTTCACAATATCATTATCTGAAAACTATTTTTAAGAAGTAGAAAATATCCAACTTTCATATTCAAAAGTCCCTAAACTTATGAGCTATAATATTAAAGCTCACTTTTAAGCAAAGAATTTGGAAAACTCACTTTCCCCAAGAAAACAACATAATTGGTGATTAACAAGTCAGAATATAAGTCTACTCTCAAAATTTGCCTAAAAAAATTGTAAGAAGTAACAATTTTGAAAACTACTATATCACTGGTAAGTAAGCAAAACAAACTAACTAACAACAACAACAACAAAAAACCCCATGGAAATAAACAATAGTTGTTTCCAGTGCTCTGAGACATGGCATTTAAAAAAACTGTTACAAGAAGCAAAGAAGGTCATAATTTAATGATAAAGGGGTCAATTCATCAAGAGCACATAAGAATTGTAAAAATATAAACATCCAACACTGAAGCATCAAAATATATAAAACATTATTAAAGGACATAAAGAGAGAGAAAGACAGCAATACAATAACAGTAGGGGTCTTCAAAATCCCACTTTCAATAACAATAGATTAACCAGACAGAAAGTTAACAAAGAAATACTGGACTTGAATTGTACTTTGAGTCAAATGGACCTAACAGACAAATACAGAACTTTGCATTCAATAGCAGCAGAATGTATATATGCTTTTCTAGTGCATATGAAACGTTCTACAGGACAGATCATACATTAAGCCACAAAACTAGATTTAACTATTTTTAATTAATCTAAATTCGAGACAATTGAAATCATATGTAGTATCATTTCTGACCACAACAATATGAAACTAGAAATCAATAACAGGAAAAATCTTGAAAAAAACCACAAGTATGTGGAAACTAAACAACATGCTCCTCAACAATCAATGGTCAAAGAAACCAAAAGGGAAATTTAAAAATATCTTGAGACAAGAAACAATGGAAAGACGACACACCAAAACCTATGAGATGTGGCCAAAGTGGTTCTAAGAGGATTTTTTTTTTTGAGACGGAGTTTCACTTTTGTGGCCTAGGCTGGAGTGCAATGGCACAATAGCAGCTCACGGCAACCTATGCCTCCCGGGTTCAAGCGATTCTCCTGCCTCAGCCTCCTGAGTAGCTGGGATTACAGGCATGTGCCACCACACCTGGCTAATTTTGTATTTTTAGTAGAGACATGGTTTCCCCATGTTGGTCAGGTTGGTCTTGAACTCATGAGGAAATTTTAATCATTAAGTGTCTACATGAAAAAAGAAGATATTAAATAGACAGCCTAACATTATACCTATAGGAGCGAGCAAAAGAACAAACTAAATGCAAAGTTAGCAAAAGAAAGGAAATAATAAAGATCTGAACAGAAATAAATCAAATAGAGCACAAAAACCAAAAAAACATAGAAAATGATCAATAAAACCAAGACTTGGTTCTTTGAAAAAATAAAATAAATAAACATCTAGCTAGACTAAGGAAAAAAAAAAAGAAGAACCAAATAAAATAAAAAATGAAATTGGAGAAGTTACAACAGATGCCTCAGAAATTAAAGAGATCATAAGGGACTATTACGAACAATTATACATTAATAGTAACAAATTGGATAACATATAGGAAATGGACAAACTCCTAGAAAAATATAACCTGCTAAGTTTGAATCAGGAAGAAACAGAAAGCTTAAACAGACCAATAACACATAATGAGATTGAAGTAGTAATGAAAAATCTTCCAACAAGGAAAAACCCAGAACCAGATAGCATCACAACTTAATTCTACCAAACATTCAAAGAAGAATCACTACCAATACTTCATAAACTATTCCAAAAAATACAGCTAGAGGGAATATTTCCAAACATATTTTGTGAGGCCACTATCACTTTGATACCTAGGTCACATAAAGACACTACAAGAAAACTACAGGCCAGTATCTCTGATGAATATTGATGCAAAAATCCTCAATATAATGTAAGCAAACTGAATTCAACAACACAACAAAAAGGATTATACATCATGGCCAAGTGGATTTATTCCTGGCAAGTAAGGCTGGTTTAATACATGCAAATCAACCACTGTGACATATCATATTAACAGAATGAAAGATAAAAAACACAAGATCATCTCAATTGGTGCAGAAAAAGCATTTGATAAGTTCAACATCCTTTCTTGATAAAATCTCTTAAGATGCAGGCATATAAGGAAAACTTCTCAACTAACGTTAACAAAGGTCACTTATGAAAAGCCCACAGCCAACATCATAATGAATAGGGAACAACTGAAAGCTTTTCCACTAAGACACAGTACAAGGCAGGGATGCGCACTCTCACCGCTTCTGTCCAACATAGTACTGGATGTACTAGCAAGAGCAATCAGATAAGAAAAAAAATAAATAAAAGGAAGTCAGATTTGAAGGGAAGAAGTAAAATTATCTTTACAACATTATCTTACATGTAAAAAAACTCAAAGACTTATTAAAAACTGTTAGAACTAATAATTCAGTAAAGTTGCAGGATTCAAAATCAATATACAGAGATTAGTAGCATTTTTAAACACAAATAATAATTTAACTGAAAAAGAAATCTAGAAAACAATACCAGTTATGATAGTATCAAAAAATAAAATGCTTAGAAATAAGTTTAATTAAGGAGGTAAAAGATCTGTACACTGAAAGTTATCAAACAATGGTGACAGAAATTCAAGACAAAAGTAAATGGAAAGATATCCTGTGTTGATGGATTAAAAGAATTAATATCGTTAGAATGTCCATACTACCCAAAGAAGTACAGATTCAATACAGTCCCTATCAAAATTCCAACGGCATCCTTCACAGAAACAGAAGAAAAAAATCATAAAATTAGTATGGAACTACAATAAACCCTGGATAGTGAGAGCAAAACTGAGAAGGAAAAGAATGTTGGAGGTACACACTTTCTGATTTAAAATTATACTACAAAGCTAGACTAACCAAAACAATATAGTACTTGCATAAAGACAGAAAAGTAGACCGATGGAACGGAAGAGAGAGCCCAGAATAAGTCCACACATACACAGTCAACTAATTTTCCATCAGGGCACCAGAAGAAATAGGGAAACAATAGTTTCTTCCATAAATGAGGCTGGAAAAACAATTTCCATATCCAAAAAAATAAAATTGCACCCTTATACCGTACACAAAATCAACTCAAAAATTGACAAAAGATCTAAATGTAAGACCTGAAATCATAAAACTCCCAGAAGAGAACATAGGGCAAAGCACCTTGATATTGGCCTTGGCAATGAATTTTTGGGGTATCATACCAAAAGCTCTGACTATAAAAGCCAAAATAAATAAATGGGACTACATCAAACTAAAAAGCTTCTGCAAAGCAAAGGAAACAATCATTAAAATAAAAAAGACAATCTATGGACTAGAAAAAAATATTCGGAAACCACATATCTGATAAGGGGTTAATATCCAAATTTTATAAAGAACTCTTACAAATTAATAGCATTAAAAAAGCCAATTTAAAAGTGAGCAAATGATCTGAAAGAACATTTCTCCAAAGAAAACATAAAGGTTGATCGATCCAATTAAAAACAGCTGCAGTCTACAACATTCACAGAGAGGAATGAAAAGGGGTGAGTGAATTCAGCACTTTTAACTGACATGTCGAGGTTCTTGCATTGGGACTGAGTGGGCAAACACAATTCATGAAGAACAAAGAAAGTGGGAGGTGGAGGGGCAACAGCCCACCCAGGAGTGGCATGGAGCCAAAGGAACCACCACCCTCAGCCAAGGGAACCAGTGAGTGAGTGTGCAGCCCCACCCAGGAAACCACACTTCTCCCACAAATCTTTGCAGCCCATGAGTAAGGAGATCCCCTCGTGAGCCCATGCCACCAGGGCCTTGGGTCTGATACACAGAGCTGTGGGAGTCTTGAGAGAGCAGCCACTCAGGCACACACAGAGATCCAGGAGTTTTACATAAATCCATCAGTACATATCCCTAGGAAGGGAGGTGAATCCAGGAAGCCAAAAATATTCTGTGGGCCCCACTTCCATGGCACCTCACAAGTTAAGACCCACTGGAATCCCAGCAAGCCAATGGCACTGGCTTGGAATCCCAGCAAGCAATGGCAATGGGTTGGAGTCTGCCAGAGATGGGTCTGAGTTCCTGGAGGTAGGTGAAGATGCCATCTCTGTGGTTCAGTTGATTCAGTTGATTTAGCTGCTCCAGCTTGCCAGCTTTGGAGAATACAGGTGTCCTGGACAAGGAAGGGTCCCCCACAATGCAGCACACCTGCTCTACCAAATAACAGTCAGACTGCTTCTTTGGTGGGGGGGGGTCCCTGATCCCGTTCTGCTGACTGGGTGAGATATCCCAACTGGGGTTTCCAGCCACCTTCTACAGGTACATGCAGACTGGCAACAGGTCAGTACTCCCCTGGGATGGAGCTTCCAGAGGAAGTAGCTGGCTGTCATCTTTGCTGTTTCACAGCCTTCACTGGTGATACTTCCAGGTATGGGAGAAACTGAGGCAACTAGGGTTTGGAGCAGACCCCCAGCAAACTGCAGCAGCCCTACAGTAGAGTGGCCTGTTAAAAGCAAAAACAAACAAACAAACAGAAAACAACAACAATATCAACAAAAAAGACCCCATAAAAACCTCAAAGGTCAGCAACATCAAAGATCAAAGGCACATAAGCCCACAAAGATGAGAAAGAATCAACGTAAAAATGCTGAAAACTGAAAAAGCCACAGTGTCTCTTCTCCAAATGACTGTAACATTTCTCCAGCAAGGGCAAAGAACTGGGCTGAGGCTGACATGGCAGAATTGACAGAAGTAGGCTACAGAAGGTGGCTAATAACAAACTTCACTGAGCTAAAGGAGCATGTTATATAACCTAATGCAAAAAAAAGGTAAGAATCATGGTAAAACAATACAGGAGCTGATAGCCAGAATAGCCAGTTTAGGGAGGAACATAACTGATCTGATGGAGCTGAGACACACCACACAAGAACTTCACAATGCAATCACAAGTATCAATAGCAGAATAGACCAAGTGGAGGAAAGAATCTCCAAGCTAGAAGATTATCTTTCTGAAATAAGACAGGCAGACAAGAATACAAAAGAAAAGAAAAGAAAAAGAATGAAAAGGAATGAACAAAACCTCCAAGAAATATGGGATTAAGTAAAGAAACCAAACTTACAACTGGCTGGTACCTGAAAGAAACAGGGAGAATGAAATCACATTGGAAAACATACTTCAAGAGAACTTCCAGGAGAACTTCCCCAACCTAGCAAGACAGGACAGCATTCAAATTCAGGAAATGCACAGAACCCCATTAAGATACTCCACATGAACATCAACCTGAAGAGACATAATCATCAGATTCTCCAACGTTGAAATGAAAGAAAAACGTTAAGGGCAGCCAGAGAGAAAGTCAGGTCACCTACAAAGGGAAACTCATCAAACTAACAGCAGATCTCTCAGCAGAAAACCTACAAGCCAGAAGAGACTGGGAGCCAATATTCAATGTTCTTAAAGAAAAAAATTTCTAACCCAGAAATTCATATCTGGCCAAACTAAGCTTCATAAGCAAAGGATAAATAAGGTTCTTTTCAGAGAAGCAAATGCTGAGGGAAGTCACCAGGCCTGCCTTGCAAGAGTTCCTGAAGAAAGCACTAAATATGGAAAGGAGAAGCCATTACCAGCCACTACAAAAACACACTGAAGTTCACAGACCAGTGACACTATGAAGCAACCACATAAACAAGTCTGCAAAATAACCAGCTAGCATCATGATGACCGAATGAAATTCAAACATAACAATACTAATCTTAAATTGTACACGAGCTAAGTGCCCCAATTAAAAGGCACAGGATGGCAAGATGGATAAAGAGCCAAGACCCACTGATATGCAGTCTTCAAGAGACCCATCTCATATGCAAAGACACACATAGACTCAAAATAAGGCAATCAAGGAAAACTTACCAAGCAAATGGAAAATAGAAAAAAGCAGGGATTGCAATCCTAGTTTCTGACAAAATAGACTTTAAACCAACAAAGATCAAAAAAGACACAGAAGGGCATTACGTAATGGTAAAGGGATCAATGCAACAAGAAGAGCTAATGATCCTAAATATATATGCACCCAATACAGGAGCACTCAGATTTGTAAAGCAAGTTCTTAGAGATCTACAAAGAGACTCAGACTCCCACACAATAATAGTGGAGACTTTAACAACCCATTGACAATATTAGACAGATCACTGAGACAGAAAATTAACAAGGATATTCAGGACCTGAACTCAGCTCTGGATCAAGTGGACCTGATAGATAGCTACAGAACTTTCCACTCAAATTCAACAGAATATACATTCTTTTGATAGCTACATGGCATGTACTCTAAAACTGATTACATAATTGGAAGTAAAACTTCTCAGCAAATACAAAAGAATGGAAATCATAACAAATAGTCTCTTAGACCAGAGCACAATCAAATTAGAACTCAAGATAGAGAAATATACTCAAAACCACACAGCTACATGAAAACTGAACAACCTGCTTCTGAATGACTCTTAGGTAAATAATGAAATTAAGGCAGAAATCAAGAAGTTCTTTGAAACTAATGAGAACAAAGAGACAACATACCAGAATCTCTGGGACACAGTTAAAGCAGTGTCAAGAGAGAAACATATAGGACCAAATTCCCCCATTAAAAAGCTAGGAAGATCCCAAGTTAACAACCTAACATCTCAACTCAAAGAACTAGAGAACCAAGAGCAAACAAACCCCAAAGCTAGCAGAAGACAAGAAATAATGAAGATCAGAGCTGAACCAAAGGAGATAGAGATATGAAAAAAACCCTTCAAAAAAATCACCAAATCCAGGAGCTAGTATATTGAAAAAATTAATACAATAGATAGACTGCTAGCTAGCCTAATAAAGAAGAAAGGAGAGAAGGATCAAATAAACACAATCAGAAATGATACAGGAGATATCACCACTGACCCCACAGAAATACAAACAACCATCAGAGAATACTATAAAGACCTCTGCGTACATAAACTAGAAAATCTAGAAGAAATTGATAAAATCCTGGACATATACACTCTCCCAAGACTGAACCAGGAAGAAACTGAATCCCTGAATAGACCAATAATGAGTTCTGGAATTGAGACAGTAATAACTAGCCTACCAACCAAAAAAAGCCCAAGACCAGAAATATCCACAGCTAAATTCTACCACAAGTAGAAAGAAGAGCTGGCACCATTTCTACTGAAACTATTCCAAAAAAATTGAAAAGGAGGGACTCCTCCCTAACCCATTTATGAGGTCAGCATCATCCGGATACCAAAACCTGGTGGAGATACAACAAAAAAAGAAAATATCAGGCCAATATCCTTAATGAACATTGATGCAAAAAGCTTCAATAAAATACTGGCAAACTGAATCCAGTAGCACATCAAAAAGCTTACCCACCATAATCAAGTTGACTTCATTCACAGGATGCAACAGTGGTTCAACATACACAAATTGATACATGTGATTCATCACATAAACAGAATTAAAGACATTATTACCTCAATAGACACAGAAAAGGCCTTCAATAAAATTCAACACTCCTTCATGTTAAAAACTCTCAACAAACTAGGTATTGAAGGAACATACCTCAAAATAATAAGAGCCATATATGACAAACCCATAGCCAATATCATATTGAATGAGCAAAAACTGGAATCATTTCCCTTGAAAACTGGCACAAGACAAGGATCCCTTCTTTCACCACTTCTATTCAACATAGTATTGGAAGTTCTGGCAAGGGCAATCAAGCAAGAGAAAGAAATAAAGGGTATTTAAATAGGAAGAGAGGAAGTCAAATTATTTTTGTTTGCAGATGACATGATCCTATATATGGAAAACCTCATCTTCTCAGCATGAAAGTTTCTTAAGCTATTAAGCAATTTCAGCAAATTCTCAGGATACAGAATCAATGTGCAAAAATCTCTAGCATTCCTACAGCCAACAACAGGCAATCAGAGAGCCAAACCGTCTATGAACTCCCATTCACAATTACTACAAAAAAAAATAAAATACCTAGGAATACAGCTAATGAGGGAAGTAAAGAAACTTTTCAAGGAGAACTACAAACCACTGCTCAAAGAAATCAAAGTGGATACAAGCAAATAGAGAAACATTCCATGCTCATGGACAGGAAGAATCAATATTGTGAAAATGGCCATACTGCCCAAAGTAATTTATAGATTCAATGCTATTCCCACTAAACTACCATTGGCATTCTTCACAGAATCAGAAAAAAACTATTTTAAAATTTATATGGAACCAAATAGCAGAGACGATCCTAAGCAAAAAGAACAAAGTTGGAGGTATCATGCTACCCAACTTCAAGCTATACTACAAGGCTACGGTAACCAAAACAGCATGGGACTGGTACAAGAACAGATACATAGACCAAAGGAACAGAATAGAGAACTCAGAAATAAGACCATACACCTACAAACATCTGATCTTCCATAAATCTGACGAAAGTAAGCAATGGGGAAAGGACACCCTATTTAATAAATGGTGCTGGGAGAGCTGGCTAGCCATATGAAGAAAATTGAAACTGGACCCCTTCCTTACACCCTATACAAAAATTAACTCAAGATGGATTACAGACTTAAATTTAAAACCCAAAACTATTAAACCCTAGAAGAAAATCTAGGCAATACTCTTCAGGACGGAGGCACGGGCAAAGATTTCATGATGAAAACACCAAAAGCAATTGCAACACAAGCAAAAATTGACAAATGGCATCAAATTAAAATTAAAATAAAGAGCTTCTGTTCAGCAAAAGAAACTATCATGAGAGTAAACAGACAACCTACAGAATAGGAGAAAATTTTTGCAATCTATCTATCTGACAAAGGTCTAATATCCAGAGTCTACAAGGAACTTAAACACATTTACAAGAAAAAAACAAACAACCCCATTAAAAAGTGGGCAATGGACATGAATAGACACTTCTCAAAAGACGACATACATGTGGCCAACAAACATTATGAAAAAAAGCTCAACATCACTGATCATTAGAGAAATGTAAATCAAAACTACAATGAGATACCATCTCATGCCAGTCAGAATGGCAATTATTAAAAAGTCAAAAAACAACAGATGCTGGTGAGTAGAGAAAAAGGAACACTTTTACACTGTTGCTAGTGTAAATTAGTTCAACCATTGTGGATGACGTTGTGGCAATTCCTCAAAGACCAGAAACACCATTTGACCTAGCAATCCCATTACTTGGTATATACCCAAATTAACGTAAATTATTATTTTATAAGGCTACATGCACAAATATGTTCATTGCAGCATTATTCACAATAGCAAAGACATGGAATCAACCTAAATGCCCATCAGTGATAGACTGGATAAAGAAAATGTGGCACATATATACTATGGAATACTACACAGCCATAAAAAGGAATGATATCATGTCTTTTGCAGAGACATGGATGGAGATGGAAGCCATTATCCTCAGCAAACTAACACAGGAACAGAAAACCAAACACCACATGTTCTCACTTATAAGTGGGAGCTGAACGATGACAACCCATAGACATATGGAGGGGAACACCACCATTGGGATCTGTTGGGGAGGTTGGGGAGGGAGAGCATTAGGAATAATAGTTAATGGATGCTGAGCTTAATACCTAGGTTCTGGGATGATTTGTACAGCAATCCACCATGTCACATGTTTACCTATATAACAAACCTGTACATCCTGCACAGGTATCCTTAAACTTACAAGTGGAAGAAAAAAACAACATAAGAATGGCCAACAGGTATATGAAAAGGTGTTCAACATCACTAATTATCAGGCAATGTAAATTAAAACCACTATATTATAGACAACAAATGTAGGTGAGGGTGTGCAGAAAGGGAATCCTAGTACACTATGGTGGTAATGCAGATTGGTACAGCCATTATGGAAACACTACTGAGATTTCTAAAGATATTAAAAATTGAATTACCATATTACCCAGCAACCTGTTCTCTGGGTATACACCCAAAGAAGAAATCATTACCTCATAAAGATACCTGCACTCCCATGTTCCTTGCAGACTGTTCATAATAGTTAAGACATGGAAACAGCCTAAAGGTCCGTTGATGAACTAATGCATAAGAAAAATGTGGTGTTTGTGTGTGTGTGTGTATATATATGATATATATATGTGGTATATAATATATATATGATATATAATGTGGTGTGTGTGTGTATATATATCATATACATGCATCATAGTATACACACAGACACATGCACACACACACAACGGAATATTATGCAGTCTTATAAAAGAATGAGATGCTGCCATTTGCCACAACATGGCTGGACCTGGAGGACACTGCTAAGACACTAAATTAAATAAGCCAGTCACAGAAAGAAAAATATTGTATTGTATGTTCTCACTCATATGTGAAACCTTTTATTTAAAATCAAATATACAGAGATAGAGAATAAAATAGTAGCTATCAGAGGCAGGAAGTGTGGGAACAGGAGAAGAAATGGGGAGATGTAGGTCAAAGGATACACAGAAAAGCAGATATATAGTGTGAACAAGTCTAGAGACCTAATGTACAACATGAAGACTACAGTGAATAAAATTATTTTGGATTAGGGATTCTTGTTAAGTAAGTAGATTTAGCTGCTCTTGTCAAAAAAATAACTATGAGATGAGAGATATATTAATTTGCATCACTATGGTAACCATTTTATTAGCTATATGAATCACATAACATCATGCTGTAAACCTCAAATATGCATATAAAATTTATTTTTTAAAACAGAACTAGGTTAAGTTAAAAGAGAAGAGCAAATTAAGGAAGTGTATTGATAATTTGAAAATGAATTCTGGGTACATTAAAAGATTTTGAAAGTTGGTAGGCTTGGTTCTTAAGTATATAAAAAATCTAGTATTTTTCTATTTCCTTGTTGCAGATATGACACTAGGATGAATTACTTTTATAATACTCATGACTTTTTTTACGGATTCATAATGGAAATAAGATAAGGCAAGAGGAAAGGGCATATTACTATTAAGTACAAACTCTGCTACCCACTGTTAGGTATCTTAGAAATGTTGCCTTACTTAATTATCATAGAAACACGTTGAGATGATTGATTCTCACGTATACAATATTGATTAAGAAATTGAAGGTAAGAGAAGTTAAGTAATATACCCAATAGTACACAGCTCGTAAAAGTAGCAGTACTGTAATTCAAATCTGACTCTCTAACTCCAGTATGTTCCTGAAAAAACAACAAAAAAAAAAAAAAAAAAAAAAAAAAGAAAAAACAAGGAGATAAAGAAAAAATAAGGAGCAAAGACTGAAGAAAGAAGTAACTAGGTAAGAGTGGGAAATGAGAAAAGGAATTAAGATATATGCTTGCAAGAAAACGATTATCTGAAACAAAATTGGCTAATTTGTGTGCAACAGAATAAAGGGAGAGGATGAAATGTACATTAGATTTAAGGGAATGTATAGTGTATTTCAGTTTCCTACTCATATAGATAACTTCAGTTCAAAAATGTTAATTATTATGTATTCACCTTAGGACACCAGATATTTCTATGTGAATGATGTCGCCATTGCACAAAGAATTCCATAAGTCTTTCAAAATTGCCTTCAGAGTTAAGTTTATGAGCAAGAAAACAAGTCTCATTACTTGATCCCACATCTTGTTTCTGACAAAAAGTGATTATGATCCAACCTGATCATCTAGTTTATTCACCCAACAAGAAAGCTTCAAATTGTTTATAGCTACTTATAACCTCTCTGCCCTATACCTACACTTTTTTAAAAATCCCAGTTTACCTTTATTCTATTACTAGTTTTATAATGAACTGGTCAATGTTTTTGAAACCCCATCTTGTTTTAAAAACTTAGAAAATTAATAAGAATGCTATAAAACTACATGCAGTTGGTATGAAAATTATTAATCATTATTTGATGGTATTCTTACCTTTGTAGCAATAATTTCACTTTCTCCCTTTCTATCTACCTCTCAGACTTCATCTACTTTTTGGCTGTGAGCTCTTTGTTGGTTTTTCTCATTCTGTCTTGCTCTCTACTGTTTCTTATTGCTTAATCTTGCTTTGTTGATGTGTATTATAAAAGAACTACTCTATAGTCTTCACATCCTAGAGATTTTTTCTCATATGGTAGTAACTAAGAAGATCAAGTTAAATCCTTCAAATGGAAGGAAAAGTGTCAAAATAGTATCTAGAGGGTGAATAAGTGGTTATGTTTGTAATGCTTTAATAGACTATCTTTATAGTCTACCTTTTTAGTGGATTAAAAACAAAAAAAACAAAAAAACAAAGAATGTAAAGAAGACTAAATTGGCTCCTCTAGGCTTGCTACGTGTCTTTGGTTGACAAGCAACCAGAGGTGGTGGCAAAGGAACAGAAAGGTAACTGGAAAGCTGATCTGACCCAAAGCAGAGAGAAGTATATTCCCCCACCATATAAAATTAGGCAGAAAAGTAAGTATCTGCTCATATTCACATGTCCCATTTTAGTCTGAGGTCTACCACTAAACATATTTACTGATTTCCAGAAGTTATTAACAATAATAATAAGTTAATGTTCATTACATAGTAATCATGTGCTACCACTCCGCTGAGACCTTCTGCTATAATTTGGATGCTGTCCATTTAATCTCATGCTAAATTGAAATCCCCAGTGTTGGAGGTGAGGCCTGGTAGGAGGTGAATAGATCACGGGGGCAGATCCCTAATGGCTTGGTGCTGTCCTCACAACAGTGAGTGAGTTCTTGTGAGATCTAGTTGCTTAAAAGTGTATGGCACCGCCCCACCCCTGCTCCTGCTCTTACCATGTGAAACACCAACTCATCCTTTGCCTTCTGCCATAACTGTAAGCAGCCCAAGGCCTCACCAGAAGCCGAGCAGATGCTGGTGCCATGTTTCCTGTACAGCCTGCAAAACTGTGAGCCAATTAAACCTCTCTTCTTTATAAATTACCCAGTATCAGAAATTTCTTTATATCAATGCAAGAATGACCTAACACACCTGCTAAGATTGAGTGGTAAGCAGGATGAACATAAGTCCCCCTTTCCTGAAGAAGCTGATAATCTAATGAATGGAAAAGATATTAAAATAAGTATTAAAAGGATATTATAATTATAGTGAGTGTTATGAAATCAAGTACAGGTTGCTTATAAAAGTAAATACAGGGAAACTGATGACTATGGAAAACTGATATTAAAGTTTAGACATGAAGGATAAACAGGAGTTAGGTTAAAAACCATTCCAGTAAAAGAAAGCATGATGCAAGACGATGCTGTACAGAGTAACAGTTTGGTGCATTCACAGAACAGAGAGGCCAATACAGCTTGACCGTGGTGAGTAAAGGGGCAGAATGGTCATGATAAGTCTGGAGAATTGGCTAGGCATCACATTATATGGGCTGTTGCAGGCCACACTAAGGATTTAGCATTTAATCCCCAGGACAATAAGAAGCTATTAAAGGGTTTTAGGCAGGAAAATGACATATAGATTTGCAATCTTACACAATCTATGCTATGCAGAGAACAAAGCGGGATAAGAGTGTGTGTGTGTGTAGTAATTAAAGAAAAGGATACAGCCTAGGCAAGAGATTAATAGTGACTTGAATTAGGGAAGTGGCAGTGTTGATGGAGACAAAATGACATATTTGAGATATATTTAGAAGAATAAACAGGACTTTGTAATTGATTGCCTATGAGGTATAAGGTGAAGAAGATATCAGTGATAGTTTTCTGCTATGAGTAACTAGGGAGATAATGTATAATTAAGATGGGGAACAGTGGAGAAGGAGCTGTTCTGATGGCAAGAACCAAGGTTCTATTTTGTACATACTGAGTTTGAGATGACTGTCGGTAGACATACAATTGGATTCAGTTACACAGATGGACTATAGGCCTGGAGTTCAGTAGGGAAGCCTGGGCTGAAGGCATAAATGTGGGAATGCATAGACACACATAAATATTATTTGAAGTTCATGTGAGTAGTTACAAACAACTAAGAGTGTGGAATTAGAAAGAATGAAACTCAGATATACTCACTTGAATGTCAACATTTAAGAGTTGGTAGAAGAGGTGAAAAGGGACTGAGAATGAGCAGTCTGCAAAGTAGGAAGAAAATCAGTAGAAATGATCACAGAAGCACAGAGCCCAGAGTGTTTAAGTAAGGTGGAAGTGGCCAAATATGATAGAAAGTCCTTAAAGATTAATTCACAAGATCAGCTTTAGTGAAAGACTATAAAAGATGCTGGATTGAAATTAGGTTAAAAAAATAGACAGTATATGGATAATCTTTATCATTCAAGAAATCTGACCATCAGATTATCAGTATGGATGATCTTTATCATTCAAGAAATCTGGCTCACCCCTGCACTAAGATTCATTATCTCACTTAATCCTCAAAATTACCATTATCCTTATTTTATAGATGAGGACACTGAGGTTTACCCCAAGGTTATGGGACAAGCCTAATTTTCTCATCTCATCTAGATGAGCCCTAAAAGTCCTTCTACTTCCATGAAAAAATGAAAAACTATACCACTGTTTCTGTCCCACAGTCATAATAAATTTAGCATCTTTCACAAGAATAGAAGCAGCCTGTTGCATACCCTTCTTTGTTGCACAAACCTGAAAATAAATCTATAACTTTTGTATTAATCATGTTAAAAACTGAATATACTAAAAAATAAGCTATCAACAATCCATACCACAAGTGTGGGTCTCTTTTTTTTTTATACTTTAAGTTCTAGGGTGCATGTGCACAACGTGCAGGTTTGTTACATATGTATACATGTGCCATGTTGGTGTGCTGCACCCATTAACTCGTCATTTACATTAGGTATATCTCCTAACGCTATCCTTCCCCCCGACCCTCTCCCCACAATAGGACCCGGTGTGTGATGCTCCCCTTCCTGTGTCCAAGTGATCTCATTGTTCAATTCTCATCTATGAGTGAGAACACGCAGTATTTGGTTTTCTGTTCTTGCGACAGTTTGCTGAGGATGATGGTTTCCAGCTGCATCCATGTCCCTACAAAGGACACGAAGTCATCCTTTTTTCTGGCTGCATAGTATTCCATGATGTGTATGTGCCACATTTTCTTATTCCAGTCTGTCACTGATGGACATTTGGGTTGATTCCAAGTCTTTGCTATTGTGAATAGTGCCCCAATAAACATACGTATGCATGTGTTTTTACAGCAGCATGACTCATAATCCTTTGGGTATATCCCCAGTAATGGATGGCTGGGTCAAATGGTATTTCTAGTTCTAGATCCTTGAGGAATCGCCACAGTTTTCCACAATGTTTGAACTACTTTACAGTCCTACCAACAGTGTAAAAGTGTTCCTATTTCTCCAGATACTCTCCATCACCTGTTGTTTCCTGATTTTTTAATGATTGCCATTCTAACTGGTGTGAGATGGTATCTCATTGCGGTTTTGATATGCATTTTTCTGATGGCCAGTGATGATGAGCATTTTTTCACGTGTCTGTTGGCTGCATGAATGTCTTGAGAAATGTCTATTCTTATCCTTTCCCCACTTTTTGATGGGGTTGTTTATGTCTCTGCCAGTCTTTAGTATCAGGATGATATTGGCCTCGTAAAATGAGTTAGGGAGGATTCCCTCTTTTTCTATTGATTGGAATAGTTTCAGAAGGAATGGTACCAGCTCCTCCTTGTACTTCTGGTAGAATTCGGCTGTGAATCCGTCCGGTCCTGGACTTTTTTTGGTTGGTAGGCTATTAATTATTGCCTCAATTTCAGAGCATGTTATTGGTCTATTCAGGGATTCCACTTCTTCCTGGTTTAGTGTTGGGAGAGTGTATATGTCCAAGAATTTATCCACTTCTTCTAGGTTTTCTAGTTTATTTGCGTAGAGGTGTTTATAGTATTCTCTGATGGTAGTTTGTATTTCTGTGGGGTCTGTGGTGATACCTCATTTATCACTTTTATTGCGTCGATTTGATTCTTCTCTCTTTTCTTCATTAGTCTTGCTAGCAGTCTATCAATTTTGTTGATCTGTTCAAAAAACCAACTCCTGGATTCATTGATTTTTTTGGAGAGTTTTTTGTGTCTCTATCTCCTGCAGTTCTGCTCTGATCTTAGTTATTTCTTCCCTTCTGCTAGCTTTTGAATGTGTTTGCTCTTGTTTCTCTAGTTCTCTTAATTGTGATGTTAGGGTGTCAATTTTAGATCTTTCCAGCTTTCTCTTGTGGGCATTTAGTGCTATAAATTTCCCTCTGCACACTGCTTTAGATGTGTCCCAGAGATTCTGGTGTGTTGTATCTTTGTTCTCATTGGTTTCAAAGAACATCTTTATTTCTGTCTTCATTTCGTTATGTACCCAGTAGTCATTCAGGAGCAGGTTGTTCAGTTTCCACGTAGTTGAGCAGTTTTGATTGAGTTTCTTAGTCCTGAGTTCTAGTTTGATTGCACTGTGGTCTGAGAGACAGTTTGTTATAATTTCTGTTCTTGTACATTTGCTGAGGAGTGCTTTACTTCCAACTATGTGGTCAATTTTGGAATGAGTGTGATGTGGTGCTGAGAAGAATGTATATTCTGTTGATTTGGGGTGGAGAGTTCTGTAGATGTCTATTAGGTCCGCTTGGTGCAGAGTTGAGTTCAATTCCTGGATATCCTTGTTAACTTTCTGTCCTGTTGATCTGTCTAATGTTGACAGTGGGGTGTTGAAGTCTCCCATTATGATTGTATGGGAGTCTGAGTCTCTTTGTAAGTCTCTAAGGACTTGCTTTATGAATCTGGGTGCTCCTGTATTGGGTGCATATATATTTAGGATAGTTAGCTCTTCCTGTGGAACTGATCCCTTTACCATTATGTAATGGCCTTGTCTCTTTTGATCTTTGATGGTTTAAAGTCTGTTTTATCAGAGACTAGGATTGCAACCCCTGCTTTCTTTTGTTCTCCATTTGTTTGGTAGATCTTCCTCCATCCCTTTATTTTGAGCCTATGTGTGTCTCTACATGTGAGATGGGTCTCCTGAAGACCCAGCCAAACTGATGGGTCTTGACTCTTTATCCAATTTGCCAGTCTGTGTCTTTTAATTGGACCATTTAGTCCATTTATATTTAAGGTTAATATTGTTATGTCAGAACTTGATCCTGTCATTGTGATATTAGCTGGTTATTTTGCTCGTTAGTTGATGCAGTTTCTTCCTAGCATTGATGGTCGTTACATTCTGGCATGTTTTTGCAATGGCTGGTACCAGTTGTTCCTTTCCATGTTTAGTGCTTCCTTCAGGTCTCTTGTAAGGCAGGCCTGGTTCTGAAAAAATCTCTAAGCATTTGCTTGTCTGTAAAGGATTTTATTTCTCCTTCACTTATGAAATTTAGTTTGGCTGGATATGAAATTCTGGATTTAAAATTCTTTTCTTTAAGAATGTTGAATATTGGCCCCCACTCTCTTCTGGCTTGGAGAGTTTCTGCCAAGAGATCTGCTGTTAGTCTGATGGGCTTCCCTTTGTGGGTAACCCGACTTTCTCTCTGGCTGCCCTTAACATTTTTTCCTTCATTTCAACTTTGGTGAATCTGACAATATGTGTCTTGGAGTTGCTCTTCTTGAGGAGTATCTTTGTGGCGTTCTCTGTATTTCCTGAAGTTGAATGTTGGCCTGCCTTACTAGGTTGGGGAAGTTCTCCTGGATGATATCCTGAAGAGTGTTTTCCAACTTGGTTCCATTTTCCCCCTCACTTTCAGGCACACCAATCAGACGTAGATTTGATCTTTTCATATAATCCCATATTTCTTGGAGGCTTTGTTCATTTCTTTTTCCTCTTTTTTCTCTAGACTTCTCTTCTCACTTCGTTTCATTCATTTGATCTTCAATCATTGATACTCCTTCTTCCAGTTGATCGAGTCGGTTACTGAAGCTTGTGCATTTTTTACGTATTTCTTGTGTCATGGTTTTTAACTCTCTCAGTTCGTTTATGGCCTTCTCTGCATTGATTATTCTAGTTATCCATTCTTCCATTTTTTTTTCAAGATTTTTAGTTTCTTTGTGCTGGGTATGTAGTTCCTCCTTTAGCTCAGAGAAGTTTGATCGACTGAAGCCTTCTTCTCTCAACTCATCAAAGTCATTCTCCGTCCAGCTTTGATCCGTTGCTGGTGATGAGCTGCGTTCCTTTGGAGGGGGAGATGCGCTCTGATTTTTTGAATTTCCGGCTTTTCTGCCCTGCTTTTTTCCCATCTTTGTGGTTTTAGCTGCCTTTGGTCTTTGATGACGGTGATGAACTGATGGGGTTTTGGTGTGGGTGTCCTTTCTGTTTGTTAGTTTTCCTTCTAACAGTCAGGACCCTCAGTTGTAGGTCTGTTGGAGATTGCTTGAAGTTCACTCCTGACCCAGTTTGCCTGGGTATCAGCAGCTGAGGCTGCAGAAGATAGAATATTGCTGAACAGCGAGTGTTGCTGTCTGATTCTTGCTCTGGAAGCTTCGTCTCAGGGGTGTACCCCGCCGTGTGAGGTGTGAGGTATTGGTCTGCACCTAGTGGGGGATGTCTCCCAGTTAGGCTACTCAGGGGTCAGGGACCTACTTGAGCAGGCAGTCTGTCTGTTCTCAGATCTCAACCTCCATGCTGGGAGATCCACTGCTCTCTTCAAAGCTGTCAGACAGGGTCATTTATCTCTCCCGAGGTTTCTGTTGCTTTTTGTTTAGCTATGCCCTATTCCCAGAGATGGAGTCTACAGAGATAGGCAGGCCCCCTTGAGCTGAGGTGGGCTCCACCCAGTTCGAGCTTCCCAGAGGCTTTGTTTACCTACTTAAGCCTCAGCAATGGTGGGCGCCCCTCCCCCAGCCTCGCTGCTGCCCTGCAGTTAGATCTCAGACTGCTCTGCTAGCAATGAGGGAGGCTCTGTGGGCATGGGACCCTCCCGTCCAGGTGTGGGATATAATCTCCTGGTGTCCTGTTTGCTAAGACCCCTGGTAAAGCGCAGTATTAGGGTGGGAGTTACCCAATTTTCCAGGTGTTGTGTGTCTCAGTTTCCCTTGGCTAGGAAAAGGGATTCCCTTCCCCCTTGTGCTTCCCAGGTGAGGCGATGGCTCCCCCTGCTTCAGCTCTCGCTGGTCGGGTTGCACCAGCTGACCAGCACTGATTGTCTGGCACTCCCCAGTGAGATGAACCCAGTACCTCAGTTGAAAATGTAGAAATCACCCGTTCTCTGTGTTGCTCGCGCTGGCAGCTGGAGGCTGGAGCTGCTCCTATTCGGTCATGTTGCTCTGGGGCTGTT
>NC_065578.1:90539217-90615163 GCF_024542745.1 Macaca thibetana thibetana | reverse complement strand
AGAAGCCAGCCAGAAGTGGTTAACTGATCTTGTACCTCCCAGCCTCCAGAATCACGAGCTGAAATATACCTCTTTCTTTTATAAATTACCCAGCCACAGGTATTCTATTATAGCAACAGGAAACAGACTTAGACAATCTCCTAAGTAACCAAAATGAATAGAAAATTAACAGCGTTATTGTAGACATGCCAAACTTTTTGCAAGTGTTTAACTGGAAAATTATATGTACATTAAATATATGTAACTCAAAAAAACCCTGTTATATATGCTAACCATGTAAGTCCAATCATTGGCTATTCTTTTCATGAAATGAATAATAACTGTAAGTTTTCCTATTCATAAGTTTTAAATATATTTTATTTATTCATATAGGATAAACCATACAATGGAGTTTTTCACAAAACTCACCATTGGGTTAAATTTTTTCAAAAGGTTTCCCAGTTAAAAAGTTCCTCGATAGGCTATATTTTCTTATCTTATTGGCATAATGACACCTACCACATAGATACATAGTGAGAACTTACTAAGCCACTGCATAGGGATTTCTTAGTTTAGAAGTAGATACATAGTATGTGTTCAATATGTGGTAGATTTTTGTACCCCCAAAACATCCTTAACAGCACTTTAAATCCATTGAGAAGGGGGGAAATAATACAATGTCCATTTGTATTATTTCAGTTGCATTAGAACTTGACAGATGAAATCTTGACTTTCCACAGATGTATTATTCATTAAAAAAATGTATCCCCGACTACCCTCCTACATATACTTCCTTGCCCTTTCAGGCAGATCCCCCTCTCTTTATCTCCTCCTCACCAACACTATTAGTTGGTGTATGGTCAGAACGTACAAACATATTTTGTTATTACCTTAAGTTAAATGTAATTAGTAAATAAATCTCCTGCAAATTCTATTATAATACATTCTAAAGCCAAATTGAAATGATTGCAGAATTATTCACTGTTTTAAGTTTTGGCACAATTTACCCCTTAGTAGAGTCATTCAGAGTCTCTTTACCATCACCCTATTTCTAGAAAATGTTCTCATCAAGCACAGTAGGGAACCATTCTTTGAGGACCCTTAGCCTATGGGTGGCATGGATAATATTACCTATGGCATGCTAGATAATAACAGGTGTGCCTATTTAAGAATTTTTCTTTTGTGGGAATAGAAGGCACCAGTGAGGAGGAAGTAAAAGCATGGAAAAGTAACTAAGCTAAGAATTAAGCTAAGTAAGTAAGCTAAGAATTTCAGTCTGGGTTTTGAATAGGTAGTAGAACAAAACAAAAATGAAAACCCTGACACTTCTTATCTTTTGTCATTTCAACTCCTGGCTGCCCATAGTTAAGGGCCTTGCCACTCAATCTGAAGACTAGTAACATGGAAAACCCCTGGGAGCTGGCTAGAAGCTCAGCATCTCAGACCACACCCTAGGCTTTCTGAGTAAGAATCTGCATTTTAACAAGATCCCCAGGTGATGATATACACATCAAAGTGTAAGAAGCACTTGTTTAAGGAGGAAAGGAAAGGAAAGAGGCACTATCAGAATTTTAAGAGAATCCATTCCAGGAGACAATATAAGAGTAACGATGATTACTTGGTTTTCTGCACATATATTTCCTATTTTAAATATAATGTAACATAGCTCTTCTTTAATTGCCTTTCAGTATAGGCTGTTTCCTTCACCGATTGTGTAAATTATCTTTATAATTTCCATGCATCAACTGGGTATTCTTTTTATGTAGCTTGAGAGGTACTTAGATGCTCTGTAAAATTTTGTTTTAATTAACATAATAAAAGCAGATAATTTAAAGGAACAATCTTTGTTTCAATTTGGAAACCTTTCCATAAACTTACATATGCCTTAAAAATTCCTACATACTTTAGCAAAACAAAATGGAAACAAACCAAAAAAAACCCTGGTAATATTCTGTTCTGAAAGATTTAGAAAAATGTGCATAAACCTGCACTTGCATATTATGTGTTGTAGGTATAAAATTTTTACTTTAAAAGGAATTAAAATTAAGCTGACAGCATTTTGCCTGAAGTACCTCCTTATGACAGTAGATAGCTTCAATTCTTTAGAAATTACATACATAATTTTTTTAAGTTTTTTTTTAAGTTTCTATATTGATCAGTCCTTTATATCATTTAGAAACTAGAGAAGTAATTTTAAAGCTAAAATGGTTTTACCACAATTTTTTACATGACTGATTTACTCTGTGTTTTTTAAAATTTCTGTGATTTTATTCTTTCTGTTATCTGACATGTTTTTAAACAAGGGAAATAATTGAATGGTACAATGAAAACCTTAGAGATTCTAGTTCAAAATTTCAGCTTATGGAAGGGAAAACAGCCCCCCAGAATATTAAATGCCTTGCCCGTAGTTTCTCCGCAAGTAATTTGTGGAACCAGAACTGGAACCCAGGTTGGTTTATTTCTTTTCCTAGTTCAGTTCCTAATGTTGAAGGTTATATCTCAATGCTCACTTTTTAAAAACTTTTTATCTTTTGTTCAGAAATGTAAAATGTACTTTACTGTCTTCTTCCTTAAATGTGTTAAGGAACTCTTATCTGCTATGAACTTACAATAATCCAATTCTAAAAACATTTTTACCCGTAATTATTGCTACACTTACACTTTTGAAATATAACAGACATACAGTATATGGTATGTGACAGAGTAGAACGGTCTTGCTATGCATTATTGTTTGAAAACAGCCAACTATCTTATTGTTCTTTAGTTTAATGGTGATTGAAGAGTTGCTATCTGTTACCCATTGTATCAGAAAAAGTTCTAGAAAGACGAATATGGCCATATTGTATTTCAAGGGGGCTCGTTGATGACCTAGGTAACAGTGATCATTGATGACCTAGGTAACAGTGATCAAAATGCAATACAATATATGGGTCTTTGAAATTATCAGGAGCTTTAAAAATTAATATCACCACCATCAAATTATATTACCAAATATTTCTGTTTTCACGTTTTCTCTAGACTCCACAGATTTATTGTGTCTGAACTTCTTAAGGAGATAACATGCAGACATGGTCAAATTTTACAAAAAGGAAAGCTACACATTCTTTTGGATAGTAGATTATAAAAAGAGGATGGAGTAAATTTGAAGAGTAACTGTTGGAACCGAACTGTCAATTCCCTCCTGGGCAGGGGTCGCCGCGAAGGATCACCGACACGAGATTCACAGCAGAGAGTTATTTATTACTAGCGCGCTAGGGTCCCAAGCTCTAAGTTGGCCCTGGGACCCCGAGTGCTTGTTACAGGTTGTTTATATAGGCAAACACAAGTTCAAACACAGCTTAAGGCGCGAAATTCAAACAAAGCTTTAGGCGCGTGGTAATTGGGTCTAGCTATGGCCTGAGCAAGGTGTCTTGTTCTAATTGGTTAGAGCAGGACCTTATGAGGTTTTTTTCTTGGAGTTGCTGATTCCGGGAACTTCGAGGCAGGGTGGGACCCCCGGAATTGGCAGGGTGGGACCCCATGAGGTTGTTTCCCGGAATTGGCAGGGTGGGACCCTATCAGGGTGGGACCCTATCGAGGCAGGGTGGGACCCTATCCAGAGCCACCTGGTGTTAAATTTTTTTTATATGAGGCCTAGTTTCTAAGTTTTATGAGGCCTAGTTTCATAACAAGAAGTGACTGAGGAACAGATTGACCAGCAGATTGTAGAAGGAGATAAAGAGGCAAGGATAGGAACTGGAAACACTGAGAAATCCTCCTCTGGCAAGCTGATGTTAGAACCACCTGCATGCATGTAATGGGTATAGTTGATATTTGCAATTTGGGCTGAAAGGAATTATTAAATCCAGCACTTTTAAATAATAGATGAAAAAATTCATATTTTTAACTAGAAGAAAATATATCACTTGGGAGACTTTATTTTTGAAAATCAAAGTATTTTACTTATATGTATTTAAAATGTAGTTTTAGATAAAAAGAAAAAACACATATCCCTCCTATTTTGATGTATTTTGAGATATTAATCAGTATTTTTGGTTGTTTTGTTTATTTTTTTCCCTATGACTTTACTCATTGAGGCAGTTAGACTATGAACTAGATATTCCTTTTGGAAGAGTTTTCAAATCTCTGATTTTTAAAAATTTTAAAAGCCAAGATTCAGCCTTGAGACAAAAGAATTAGAAAAACACCTGACAGGTCAAAGCCAGTTTTTCCTGTCCCCAAGACTGAAGACTCTCTGGACTTGTGGAAAAGGAGAGAAATCAGAGGAAAAGAAAAGAGCCTAGATGCTGGGTACTTGAAAATGGACCTGTACCCAGCTTTCTCCTGGATTGATTCTGAAGTGGGGGTGGGGTACAAGTTTAAGGGATAGTAGAACATCTCCCTCTGCATAATTTTGGGAAATTCAAGAACAGAAGGAACATCAATTTTTCTATTTAATTTGGAGTTCACCCTATGCTAGAGTTCACCCCCAGAGTTCACCCTGTGCTAGCCCAGGAGCAATATAGTAGAGACGGCAATATGGTATGTTAGACTTACAAAGGGGGACTGAAATAGCCTCACAGAGTACCTTTGTGCCCCAGCATAATGGTTGGAGGAGCAGCAGATCATTTCCCATAAGCCAGAGGCTAGTAGAGGGATGGGGTAGGGACTTCTAGTGTCTCATTAATTTTATCACTCTCCCAAAAGTTATAGGAACTGGTGTCCAATACAAGGAGGACACAACTGTCAGCTTTGTGGACTGGCAACTAGAACATAAGTCTCAGCAGATAGTAGCATGGTCAGATGTTGACAACTAACAACAGATGATGGCCCCCAGAACATATATGTAATCCTAATGTAACTGGGTTTGGGAGTGGGAAGCTCAAGTTGACTGAGATTATTTTTCTAGCTTCTAGTGTAATGGAGGCTTGAAATAGAAATTAAAACATTTCATGTATACTTGAGTTTGTGGACTAAGATTTGTACCCTCTGTTATCAATAGTGATAGATCTGTGCAAGTTTTATATCTTAATATTAGTAAATAAAGTCTTCTTTAGATTTAATATGACATATCAAATATGTCATATTATTTGATATGGTCAAATTTTACAAAATTTGTAGTACACTGGAGATTCTGTTTTACCAAGCATCTCTACATTTAAAAAGTATTTAGATACATGGAACTCTTTTCTATAAATACAGAAAATTGAGAGAAAAGAGAATATTTATTTCTATGTAGACTCTAAAATGCTTGGCTTATTTTAGAAGACAAAAATTTCAAAAGACAAAGTTATTTCAAAATAATTTCAAAAGACAAACTACAACATAAAAATTTTAGTTGGTATGTAAACTCAGATATCAGTCTCAGGCAGATAGATGCTCAAACGGTGATTCTACCAGCATTAAGCTAACATTTACTGAATACATGCTGTGTGACAGAACTTGTCCTAAGCTGTTTAGAAGGCCTATTTTGTTTAATCCTTTTAACAATCCTATGAGGTGAATTCTCTTATTGTGTATATATTCTATAGAGGAGGAAGCTAAATAAATTGCCAAAGGTTTCAAAGTTTGAACTTTGTGAGATTCACGAATCTTTAGCATAACTGTTATGCCATTCTGCCTAAAAATGAATGAAATGCTGACTGCATCTTTAAAATTACATCAACTCATAAAAAATCCATGTTTTTTCTAATCTTTAGTGTTTTTGTGTTAGAAAATCTGGAGTAAATTCAAGAGACCTCTTACTCAAGGCACATCCTACAGTCTTGGTTTCTGGTTTAAGTCGTTTCCAGAGAAAGCAAGACTGCTATGACCTTCTCCCTAGATAATCTGGTCATTGTGCAGGGCCTTTTCCCTCAGTCCTTCTTCCCGTTTGGCCCTGGACTCACAAATCACTATTTTGTGGGGTTTTTTTTTTTTTTTTTCCACACTTAAGCTTCTGGACTTTAATTTGTTTTTCTGACTTGGCTCTGGGTCCCTTCCAATGCTGTGTTATAAACCTTCTCCATTGTTATCAGTAAAAACTGGCCTAAATAAGAAAGAGAAGAAAGCTTTTTGTGACCTTTACTTGACTTACAATACTTCAGTAACATCTGCTTTGAAATATGACTCTCATCTTGCCATTTCCCCTCATAGGATATAGTCAAATGTGATTTTCTTTCATATCTCTCACCTAGGAATATGATATTGTTTTGAAGAAAAGTTTGAAAGTTAAATCTTTACTGAGAGTATTTGATATCTATCTTATAAAAATATGACCAAATAAAGTTACTCTTGAAGTTCTATTTTTATCCTTAAATTAAAGTTTAAAGAAAGGGAAGGGATTAGCACTTATTATTAGATTTTTATGTTAAAAATTATGAACTTTCAATATATAAATTTCAGTTTTTCCCAATAGGCTTTATTGCTTCCTCTGTCTTTTCATATTCCTGTGCTGTCCATCAACTGTTTCCTATCCTTTTGGGATTTTCCTTAATTTCTGTTTGCATTATAATATCATATTTCTTTTATTTTAAATGATTTTAATTTCATTTTTAATATATCGTGAGAACACACTAAAATAATTTCTTTCACTTCTTTTAACTTTCAAAATAACTTTGTCTTTTGAAATTTTTGTCTTCTAAAATAAGCCAAGCATTTTAGAGTCTACATAGAAATAAATATTCTCTTTTCTCTCAATTTTCTGTATTTATAGAAAAGAGTTCCATGTATCTAAATACTTTTTAAATGTAGAGATGCTTGGTAAAACAGAATCTCCAGTGTAATAAATATTTCTTCATTTGGATAATTCCATTGACAAAATTATGTGCAATAATTTGCAGCTTTATGTATGTTTTTAGGTTTGAAGAACGGTAGTTTTCTTTATTTTTTTGCACAATAAAATTAGCTTTATTGGCCAGGTGCGGTGGCTGACACCTGTAATCCTAGCACTTTGGGAGGCCAAGGTGGGCAGATCACCTGAGGTCGGGGATTGAGACCAGCCTGAACAACATGGAGAAACCCCTTCTCTACTAAAAATACAAAATTAGCTGGGCCTGGTGGTGCAAGCCTGTAATCCCAGCTACTTGGGAGGCTGAGGCAGGAGAATCGCTGGAACCCAGGAGGCAGAGGTTTTGGTGAGCCAAGATCACACTGTTGCACTCCAGCCTGGGCAACAAGAGCAAAACTCCGTCTCAAAAAAAAAAAAAAAAAAAAGCTTTATTGTATATTTATCTAATTATGAATGTATCACATGCCTAGAGTTTATAATACCTATATTATAAAACAATTCAGCAGTCCTATGCAGTATACTATGTAAAAATGTAAGGAACAGGATGTCATACTATCTAAGTAAATCTAAATACCTACATACAAATACCTAAAATACAAAAATATGTTTTGTAGAAGTAGATACAAACTGAAAGATTTACATAAAATGCATTAGAATAATGTGTGTATGTTTGCAGGGAGGAGGTATTGGGTGATCTTCTTGGGAAACAGAGATAAAAGAGAATAAAAAAGAAATTTCAGATAATAAAGAAATGTACAAAGAAGTTAAAATCATCCTCAATCCCACTACTTGATGATGATCACAGTTAATATATTTTTTTTTTTTTTTTTTTTTTGAGACGGAGTCTTGTTCTGTCACCCAGGCTGGAGTGCAGTGATGCAATCTCGACTCCCTGCAAACTCTGCCTCCTGGGTTTCAATTATTGAAAGTGATTCTCCTGCTTCAGCCTCTTGAGTAACTGGGATTACAGGCGCACACCACCACGCCCAGCTAATTTTTGTATTTTTAGTAGAGACGGGGTTTTACCATGTTGATCAGGCTGGTCTGGAACTTCTGACCTTGTGATCCGCCTGCCTCGGCCTCCTAAAGTGTTGGGATTACAGGCGTGAGCCACTGCACCTGACTAATCTTTAATTTTAACAATACAATATCAATGTATTGATATACATAATCATTTTTCATGTAGTACATTCATGGATGTGCCCATTTTATTTAATGACTACTTTATTGATATATATTTAGATTATTTGCAGTTTTTGGTTATAACCAATGTTGTAATAAGCACTCTTATACCTATAGCTTTATTTGCTTTTTGTTAGAAATTCACATTTAAATTATTGAAACAAGCTGGGTACGGTGGCTCACACCTGTAATCCTGCACTTTGGGAGGCTGAGGCAGGCAGATCACTTGAGCCTAGGAGTTCAAGACCAGCCTAGGCAACATGGTGCAACCCCATCTCTACAAAAAATACCAAAATTGGCAGGGCGTAGTGGTGCTTGCCTGTGTTCCTAGCTGCTTGGGAGGCTGAGGTGGGATGATCACCTGTGTCCGGGAGATTGAGGCTGTGGTGAGCCATGATCGCTCCACTGTACTCCAGCCTGGGTGACACAGTGAGACACTGTCCAAAAAAAAAAAAAAAATTATTGAAACAAATGATCAAATTGCTCTCCAGAAATGTACCATTTTTATATTTCCAATATGAAGCTTTCTGATCCGCGCACTCTGAAACTTTAAACCTTGAAAAAAACAAAAAAAACCAGAAAAACAAAATTATCTCCACATTCCAGACCATCCAAATGTCCAGCTCTCACCCTTAGGCTAAATTTACTCACAATATTTTCTGTTCAGTGTTATGTGAAATGAAAGACTATGAAACACATTAATGCCAGTGCACAAATGACAATTTAGCATTGCTTTTGTCCGATCTAAGCATCAGGGACCGAGAGAAAGCAGAAGGGACGCACCTAGAACTACCTCTCATTTCATTTATATGTATTCACTTCAGTAGTACATCAACTTTCTTGGCTAAGTTTTCTATGTGCATCAGAATCCTGAGGTTAAAGAAAAAAAATTAAAGCTGTTTGCCAGGTGTGGTGGCTCACACCTGTAATCCCAGCACTTTGAGATACAGAGGCAGGCGGATCACCTGAGGCCAGGAGTTTGAGACCAGCCTGCCCAACATGGTGAAACCCCATCGCTACTAAAAATACAAAAATTAGCTGGACATGGTGGCACTCCTGTAATCCCAGCTACTCAGGAGGCTGAAGCAGGAGAATCACTTGAACCTGGGAGGTGCAGGTTGCAGTAAGCCAAGATTGCGCCACTGCACTCTAACCCGGACAACAGAGTGAGACTCCATCTCAAAACAAAACAAAACAAAACAAAAAACCTTTAATTACTAATAGTAGAACCTGTGTTCTGAGAAATTGTGAGTTTTCTATTTCTCGGCATCATTTCTAAAGAAAAATTCCTAATTTTTCTTGATGGTTCTGACATCAGTGATAATCCTATGCCCTAAAAAGTTGAATGGGTTTTCAAACAGAGCAACTAAATCAGACAGCAGTTCCAGTGTCCCAGCTGGAGCAGCCTGGTGGGGTGGGCTGAGCCACACTGTTGAGCCTGGCAGACTCTGAGCTTTGCCTGTACCCATGCACTACAGGGCCTTGGGCTAGTCACTTAACTCCTCTAAGTGTCACTTTCTTCAACTGTTACATGAAGATAAGGATATTCACTTGGCTCTCTCTCTCGATGCAAAAATCCTCAATAAAATACTGGCAAACTGAATCCAGCAGCACATCAAAAAGGTTATCCACCATGGTAAACTGGGCTTCATCCCTGGGATGCAAGGCTGGTTCAACATATGCAAATCGATAAACTTAATCCAGCATATGAACAGAACCAAAGACAAAAAACACATGGTTATCTCAATAGATGCAGGAAAGGCCTTTGACAAAATTCAACTGCCCTTCATGCTAAAAAGTCTCAATAAATTCGGTATTGATGGAACGTATCTCAGAATAATAAGAGCTATTTATGACAAACCCACAGCCAATATCATACTGAATGGGCAAAAACTGGAAGCCTTCCCTTGGAAAACTGGCACAAGACAGGGATGCCCTCTCTCACCACTCCTGTTCAACATAGTGTTGGAAGTTCTGGCCAGGGCAATCAGGCAGGAGAAAGAAATAAAGGGTATTCAATTAGGAAAAGAGGAAGTCACATTGTCCCTGTTTGCAGATGACATGATTGTATATTTAGAAAACCCCATCGTCTCAGCCCAAAATCTCCTTAAGCTGATAAGCAACTTCAGCAAAGTCTCAAGATACAAAATCAATGTGCAGAAATCACAAGCATTTCTATATACCAATAACAGACAAACAGAGAGCCAAATCATGAGTGAACTCCCATTCACAATTGCTTTAAAGAGAATAAAATACTTAGGAATCCAACTTACAAGGGATGTGAAGGACCTCTTCAAGGAGAACTACAAACCACTGCTCAATGAAATAAAAGAGGACACAAATGGAAGAACATTTCATGCTCATGGATGGGAAGAATTAATATCATGAAAATGGCCATACTGCCCAAGGTAATTTATAGATTTAATGCCATCCCCATCAAGCTACCAATGACTGTCTTCACAGAATTGGAAAAAACTACTTTAAAGTTCATATGGAACCAAAAAAGAGCCCGCATTGCCAAGACAATCCTAAGTCAAAAGAACAAAGCTGGAGGCGTCACGCTACCTGACTTCAAACTGTACTACAAGGCTACAGTAACCAAAACAGCATGGTACTGGTACCAAAACAGAGATATAGACCAATGGAACAGAACAGAGCCCTCAGAAATAATACCACATATCTACAACCATCTGATCTTTGACAAACCTGAGAAAAACAGGAAATGGGGAAAGGATTCCCTATTTAATAAATGCTGCTGGGAAAACTGGCTAACCATATGTAGAAAGCTGAAACTGGATCCCTTCCTTACACCTTATATGAAAAATAATTCAAGATGGATTAGAGACTTAAATGTTAGACCTAAAACCATAAAAACCCTAGAAGAAAACCTAGGTAATACCATTCAGGACGTAGGCATGGGCAAAGACTTCATGTCTAAAACACCAAAAGCAATGGCAACAAAAGCCAAAATTGATAAATGGGATCTAATTAAACTAAACAGCTTCTGCACAGCAAAAGAAACTACCATCAGAGTAAACAGGCAACCTACAGAATGGGAGAAAATTTTTGCAATCTACTCATCTGACAAAGTGGTAATATCCAGAACCTACAAAGAACTCAAATAAATTTACAAGAAAAATCAAACAACCCCATCAAAAAGTGGGCAAAGGATATGAACAGACACTTCTCAAAAGAAGACGGTTATTCAGTCAACAAACACATGAAAAAATGCTCATCATCACTTGCCATCAGAGAAATGCAAATCAAAACCACAATGAGATACCATCTCACACCAGTTAGAATGGCTATCATTAACAAGTCAGGAAACAACAGGTACTGGAGAGGATGTGGAGAAATAGGAACGCTTTTACACTGTTGGTGGGACTGTAATCTAGTTCAACCATTGTGGAAGACAGTGTGGCAATTCCTCAAGGATCTAGAACTAGAAATACCATTTGACCCAGCCATCCCATTACTGGGTATATACCCAAAGGATTATAAATCATGCGGCTATAAAGACACATGCACATGTATGTTTACTGCAGCACTATTCACAACAGCACTATTCACAATAGCAAAGACTTGGAACCAACCCAAATGTCCATCAATGACAGACTGGATTAAGAAAATGTGGCACATATCCACCATGGAATACTGTGCAGCCATAAAAAAGGATGAGTTTTTGTCCTTTGCAGGGACATGGATGCAGCTGGAAACCATCATTCTCAGCAAACTATCGCAAGAACAGAAAACCAAACACTGCATGTTCTCACTCATAGGTGGGAATTGAACAATGAGATCACTTGGACACAGGAAGGGGAACATCACACACTGGGGCCTGTCGTGGGGTGGGGGGAAGGGGGAGGGATAACATTAGGAGATACACCTAATGTAAATGACGAGTTAATGGGTGCAGCACACCAACATGGCACATGTATACATATGTAACAACCCTGCATATTGTGCACATGTACCCTAGAACTTAAAGTACAATAAAAATAAATAAATAAAAATTAAAAAAAGAATTACTCCATAATGTGAGGTCCTGGAAGATCCTGCTGTTTGTAGGTCCGAATATGGAGGTTGCAGAAGACCCTGAAGAGTCCTGAAAGTGGGGTCTCTTCCCAGTCATTAGAAGTGTGAAAGTTGTCAGAATCAAAATGAAGTCACTTGTGTTGAAAAAACCTTGACAAATAGAGCTGGGGAAGGCTACTAAGAGAGAGTTCTCATACATAAATGTCTGATAACAAAAACTATCTCAAGAGACTGAAAAAAACACAACTTTGCACAGAGGCCATCGCAAACTCACACACAAAAATTTTCTATGAGAACATCTGCTCATCAACTGCCTGCCCAAACTCAGACTGCTGTCACCCTTGTTACTGACCCTTTAGCCAAGGATGATTATCTCAAAACTATTATGTAATTATCTTTAGTTTTCTTTAAGTACCTCTTACCTCCCTGAATACATGCATTGTTTACTATGGCTCCCATACTGAAATGCCCTTTTTCTGAATAAGCAGCATTTTCTTTTAGAGAGGCATCCTCTGTTGGTTATTTAGGTTGACAGAGGGCAACAGCAGTGATACAGAGGAGCCTCTGAGGCACCTGGATTTCCCATTCTCTCTGGGAAGACAGTCAGTGAAGACACCAGGTCAGAAATGACAGAAAGCCTCCTGCAATGGCTGAGCAAGTAGCCCTCAATTCTGGCACTTGCTGCAGTCAATACTTCCATGTCTTCCCTGGTGGCTGCGGCTGGTTGCTCCAGGGTGCTCTGCCTCATCCATCTGATATTGCCCTAAATATTTCCTGAATGGCACCTTAGTGTAAGGACTCCACCTTATTGTTCTGCCTTTACCTGAGTCATGGCAGTGTCTCAGCTGCTCCATGGTCCTGTCCTCTGACTGCTGTGCCTTGCTCATAATGCTTCTCATAACTTGAATTAGTGCCCAGGATAGCCTCCACTGGCCCATGTTTGAAGGATTTTCCATTCTATACAGTCTTCTACTATCCCTTTCCTCTTCCTCATATGCCATTTTGAAGCAACTTGGAAATCTAGTGAGCTTTCTAGAAAGCTATAAACATGGTGTCTCTGCAAGTTCCCCTCATCTGTCTTACCCTTGTGGCTGCCCTCCTGATGGTTAAACTAGATTCACAAGGTACCGAGATGCATGAACTGCAATTTATCATTTAGGATTTTTTTGTTGCAAGCAATAGAAACTATTCCTGGCTAACTTAACACAATGAAAAGAAGACAGATGGAGGGAAGGAGGGAAGAAGAGAGAGAAAGAGTGAGAAATAGAATCAACCCCAACAATTTCCTATTCTTCTGTCATTCTACTCAATATTTAATTTTTAGGAAACCGATAGGTCTAGCTTGATCCACGTGTCCTTGATAGGACACTTTTGCTGACCATCCCAAGACTGCATGCCATGGGGAAAGGACATGCCCTAAAGGAGCCATTAGAAGAAGGGGAAGTGAGTGCTACACAAGGAACAACAAACACCCACCAAAGGAAAGCGGAGGTTCCTTGAGGACCTTCTAAAGCCTCTCTGTGAAGCTTTCTCTTCACAGCCTAGAGTTCAACTTGGGTCGTGAAAATAAATAATTTTCTCTAACAACAAAAGTTGCTCATGAATCATAGTTTTAACTCAAATTTTAATGAGGCCAGAAATTTGTTTTTATGTATTTATTTTTATTCTGAAATTTTATTTTAAGTTCAGGTTTACACGTGGAGGTTTGTTATATAGGTAAACTCATGTCACAGGGGTTTGCTGTATGGGTTATATTTCATTATCCAGGTTCTAAGCCTAGTACCTAGTAGTTATTTTTCCTGACCTCTCCCTCCTCCCACTATCTACCCTTTGACAGGCCCCAGTGTCTGTTGTTCCCCTCTATGTGTTCATGTGTTCTCATAATTTAGCTCCCATTTATAAGTGAGAACATGCGGTATTTGGTTTCCTGTTTTTGTGTTAGTTTACTAACTATAATGGCCTCCAGCTTCATCCATGTTCCTGCAATGGACATGATCTTATTCTTTTTTATGGTTGCATAGTATTCCATAGTGTATATGTACCATGTTTTCTTTATCCAGTGTATCACTGATGGGCATTTAAGTTTATTCCATATCTTTGCATTGTGACCAGTGCTGCAGTGAAAATACATGTGCATGTGTATTTATGATAGAACAATTTATATTCCTTTGGGTATAGATAGAACAATTTATATTCCTTTGGGTATATACCCAGTAATGGGATTGCTAGGTTGAATGGTATTTCTGTTTTTAGCTCTGAGGAATTTCCACACTATTTTCCACAATGGTTGGACTAATTTATAATTCCACCAACAGCGTATAAGCGTTTCTTTTACTCCACAACCTCACCTGCACCTGTTATTTTTTGATTTTTTAATAGTAGCCATTCTGACTGGTGTGAGATAGTATCTCGTGGTTTTGATTTGCATTTTTTAATGATTGGTGATGTTGAGCTTTTTTCATACACTTATTGACCACATGTATGTCTTTTCTTGAAAGGTGTCTGTTCATATCCTTTGCCCACTTTTTAATGGGGTTGTGGAACCATACGTTGGCATCTGTGTTCTGTGAAGAGTCTAGAAGAAGCGGGACTTGTAAGAACCTGTGCACTCCGGGGCCACATGCAGAGGATTTTTGTGTATCCTGTTAGTTTAGATAGCATTAAAACGTTTAAACTGACATACTTAAGGCTGAGCCTCTATACCTCTCTTAAGTGTCCATGCACATTCATTTGCCTGGGGCCAGTATGGCCTTATGCTAAGAAACTACTAGGCAACTGCCCTTCCTGAAGTCTCCAAGGATCTTGGCTATAGGTGTCTCCATCTCTGTTTTTATGAAGGCCCCTGTTTTCCCAAGTTAATTCTGACAAGGTCTCTTTAACAGCTTGGTTGTCCACCTTTCCTCATCTGAGAAGGCGAGCATAGCAAGGTCTTATGTGCTGTATGTGTTGTCTCCTCTGAGGTAGCTATGGAATCTTGTTCTAACACATTTCATTAGAAAGTGAAATTTAGGCCAGGTGTTATTACACATGGCTCACACCCATAATCCCAACACTTTGAGAGACCAAGGCAGGTGGAGCGCTTGAGTCCAGGAGTTCAAGACTGGCCTGGGCAACATGGCAGAACCCCATCTCTACATAAAGTACAAAAAATTGGCTGGGACTGGTGGTATGTGCCGGTAGTCCCAGCTACTTGGGAGGCTGCAGTGGGAGGATCGCTTGAACCCAGGAGTTAGAGGCTACAGTGAGCCATGATTGCACCACTGTACTCCAGCCCCAGTGACAGAGTAAGACCCTGTCTCAAAAACAAAAAGTGGAATTCAGCATAAATTTTAAATTCTACTAAGGGTCCTCATTAGTGAGATGTCACCCTACACCTAATTGTAGGGTGGTTTCACCTAACAGGCATGAGCTTTAGGGCAGCCTTCTTGGGAGGCTTCAGGTTCTTTCATGGACCTTTTACAGTCCATCCCTGTCTGTCTTTCTGGCCATTTTCAACTGTTAGTTTCACACAAATCTCTCCCTTCACTTCATACATCAAAATTTTGGCGCCTCCACAAACCTGACTGATCTCTGACTCTGTGTGTGTCCTTGACCTTCTGACTTTTTGTGTATGTTGTTCTAACAATACCCATCCACCTACCTGCAGGGCAGAGTAGGTGGATGGGTATTGTTAGAACAACATACACAAAAAGTGTATGTTGTACCCACCTTCTTGCACCCCCTGCTTTCTCTTGCCTTGTGATGGTTAATATTGAGGGTCAACTTGATTAGATTGAAGGCTGCAAAGTATTGATCCTGGATGTGTCTGTTAGGGTGTTGCCAAAAGAGATTAACATTTGAGTCAGTGGACTGGGACAGGCAGGCCCATTCTCAATCTGGATGGGCACCATCTAAGCAGCCGTCAGTGTATCTAGAATAAAGCAGGCAGAAGAAGATGGAAGAAGAGACTTGCTGAATCTTCAGGCCTTCAGCTTTCTCCCTTGCTGGATGCTTCCTGCAAGTTCTTCAGTTTTTGGACTTTTGAACTTAAACCAGTGGTTTGCCAGGAGCTCCCAGGCCTTCAGCTATAGACTAAAGACCGCACCGTCAGCTTCCCTACTTTTGAGGTTTTGAGACTCAGACTGATCCACCACTGGTTTCCTTTGCTCCTCAACTTGCGGATGGCCTGTCATGGGACTTTACCTTGTGATAGCATGAGTTAATTCTCTTTAATAAACTCCCTTTCATATACACATATATCCTATTAGTTCTGTCCCTCTAGAGAATCCTGACTAATACACTCCTCCTCTCCATCCTAGGCAGCAGGTCCTTCCCTCCCTCTGTGCCTCTGTAGCAATCTGAATCCACTTCTATCTACCCTTCCACTGCTTTGTTTACAATCATGCTTTTGGGCTGTCTTTCCTACCAATGAGCCTTGGCACATAGTACATGATTAGTAAATTTCAGTGACCATAATGAGAAGTCGTTCAGGGAAAATATCATCAGCACAAATCCTAGAGGTTCTGAAGGATCCAAGTCAATTATCAGAACCTAAAACCATTGACAACAGTGCTTTGAACTGAGATGCTTTGATTATGAAGGGCTTGGGGTTTCCTGTGTTATTTTTTTTTTCTGGTAACAAGTAGTATTTATTAAGAGCTCTGTTGGTTTACATCACATTAAATGAGTCTCTTGTCAGATCTGTGCTTGGAGGCTAAGAAACTAATGGAAACAAGCTCTAGCTATTGGTACCATAAAGGTCATGCTGATTATGCTAAAATCACAGTGTACTATTAAAGAAAGTGAACAACATATTGTGATTGTACTTCTCACTTTGCTGTTGGAGCTAACCCACCAGTTTGTGGTTTACTACTGGGCTCTATGAAAGGAAAGAGAGTCCCTAAAAACTTGTTAGACACAGACATCTCAAAGCATGAAAATGCAGAGAGCCTGTGAGTTAAATTTTGAAAACTGCTTCTTGAAATTTATCAAGAAACCTTAGCTTTAGATGGAAAATTTCAGTATCCTAAAAAGTGAAGGAGAGAGAGCTAGTTTCGGGATTTACTACAGCAAAAGGGAATTCAGAGTCCTGTTTTGTTGTGGTGTTAATCTCTGATTCTCACATTTTGCGGTTTGAGGTAAGGTTTCAGGAATCTTGTTTTTATAGCTACACTGTTATAAACATTGTTTACCTCTCTGAACCTTTTTCCTAACCTGTAAAATTGGGACATCATATCCACTCTACAGATCTGTTGTAAAATAAATAAGACGTATAAAACATGTAGTTCAGTTCCTGACTTATAATCTGAAGTCCAATGCATGTTCAAAATAGCAGGAGCGTGAACCCTGAAGAAAGGACTCATGCTTTGATAAATAACTAGTGACCATTTATCCCTGAAGATGAATTTAGACACCTGCAGCCAAGAATGAAAAAGAATAAAAGAAGTGAAAGAATTTGATTAAGAGTAGCAGTGACATATCCTCTCTTTTTAATGCTCTGCTAAGTGATTTGACCCCTCTCGGAATGAACTGCAGTGCTATTTAATTTAAAGAGCTCAGAGGTAACGAATTGCCAACAACCAGGGTATTTAATGGATGACCTCACTAGACTGGTGACTAAGCTAATTCAGAACAGCTGGAACGGCTTATCCTGCTCACACAAATCATGTATAGTTCAGGCATTGTGGAGAAAATCACTCGGAAAAGTAAACAAAACACCTCTTCTAAGCAAAATGTAATTTAGGATTATTGAAAAAGGAATTCTTAGACTTCTAGTAGACATATTTTTGTTTTAAGTCACATAAATATTTGTTTATAATAATTGCTTATGAATAACTAGCATTTAACACAATTGCACTTCATTTTCTTTAGAATTTTGAAATTATTTTGTTTTCAGTTGAATGAATCATACCATTCTGAGTTATATCTGTCCCTTGCTTCAACCCCCACCCCAGCCCCCACCCCAGCCCCCACCCCACTTTATTCCTCATGGGATCCTTCTTATACTCTTCTTCACACTGTCAGAGAAAACTGTTCCAATAAAGTAAAATCTAGACAGCAGAAGGTTAAATAAGCAGAAGAATGCTGGAAATAATGCTACTTAATAAGTTAAGCTACTCTCTGTAGCTTAAAATTGGAGGTAGCATTGGCCATAGTAATAGGTCTGACACCATTCATTCATTTGTTCATTCATTCAATAAATACTTAGTGAGCTCTTGGGAATTCTCAGATGAACCAGACACTGTATTTCCACAGGATCCCTCTTAAGATCAATACAAATAAGATAAGGTTGAACATAACGCAGGTGGGCATGGGTGGCTGCTGGTGGTGGTGAAGCCAGCCAAAGTTATCACTCATCAGGATAGGCCTACCTGAGGACGAAGTCTTTCACCTGGGCTTACAGGAGTCTCATGTGGGCCGGGGGAGCTGTCCTACCCTAGCTGAGCCCTCCCAACTACCCATAGTATGCACTGGCTACAGACATGGCTTAGGTTAGAGCAATATTTTGTAGCTATGGAGAATAGCAAGACTTACATTAGCATAACCGATGTAGAACTGAGTCCACTGGCAACATGTATTAAATAGCTGCTCTAATTTGCCACAGTGTGGAACTTGAATGAGATGCCAATTTAGTTTTTAATCCTGTTGTAAATTGACCATTGCTTAGCACATTCCTGATAGACCCTTTGAAAAGCAGAATTCAAGGTTTAGATTTTTTTCTAGTTTATCTGAAGAGTATAGGAATATTATGAAGAAATTTTGGGTAGAGAATCTGAAGGAAAAGACAGATCAGACATAGACAATATCTTAAAACTCGTATCTTGGATCAGTTTTTCCAAACAGTAAATTATTGCCTGTATCTTTAAATGCAGAGAAGTGAAAAGTCTTAGTTAAAGCTGACTGCAAAAATAATTAAATTATTTTAAATAATATATATGGGTCTTTGCTGATACTAGTTTCTGGCTGTTTAGAAATGATACATGTTTTTAATCTATAATGAAACTATTGCCACATTCATATATACTCCACAAGACATTAGTAAAGAATTAAGCTTTTAATGTCTGAATATGAAAGCTGTAATGAGCATTAGAAAAGCAATTATTAGGTACATATCTACCATAAAATGTTCAAACTGGATGTAGTAGCAAAGAAAAGACCTTTCTAATTACCCTCAGTTCAGCATCAGAGACCCACAGGCTCTGTGATAGCAATGCCTGTCTCCTCCTCACTTTTACTAAAAAGTAAACTGTGGCTCCAGTGGAGGTGTTGGGGACACATCCGGATCCCAGGGAGCAGCCTTAAGAAGAAATCTCAGCCAGTGGCTACATCTTCCCAGACACTTCCAAATAAGAGACAGATCCAAATGAAAGGCATTGATAGCTGCCCAACAGCAAAATCTCATTCACTTTGATGCCCGTAACTCAATTCCTCCTAAGTGTGATCAAGATAGACTGGGAGGCTACAACCCTTGCACTGTGGGTATTGATCACCTGTCTTTCCCAGTGGCTTCTGGCAGCCCCTCTCCCATTGTATTGTGAGAGAGCTGAACTACTTGGGAAATTACTTCTGACACTTGGAGGGTGAGGGGCTTCATTAGTCAGGATTTTCGACATTTTTAAGTATTTTTCTCTCCTAGCTTTATTAAGGTATAATTGACAAATAAAAATTATATACTTATAGTGTACAATGTGATATTTTGATGTACGTGTATATTGTGAAATGATTAAGTCAAGCAAATTAATATATCCATCATCTTACATTTTTGTGTGTGAGAGAGAACATTTAGGATCTACTCTTATAGCAATTTTCAAGTATGCAATACGTTATTATTAACTATAATCACCGTACTATACCGTAGATCTCCAAAACTTATTCATTCTGTTACACTATAACTTTGTACCCTTTGGCCAACATCTCCCCATTCCTGCTTCCCACCCTGCCTCAGCCCCTGGCAACCACCATTCTACTCTGTCCCTATGAGTTCAACATTTTTAGATTCCACGTACCAGTGAGATCAGGCAGTATTTGTTTTTCTATGCCCAACCTCTTTCACTTAGCGTAATGGCCTCCAGGTTTATCCACGTTGTTGCAAATGAGAGGATTTCCCTTTTTTTAAAGGCTGAATAGTATTCCATTATTATTATAGCACATTTTAAAATCCATTCATCCATTGTTAAACTAGGTTGATTTTATATCTTGGCTATTGTGAATAATGCTGCAATGAACATGGAAGTGCAGGTATCTCTTGACGTAATGATATCATTTTCAGAAGTGGGAATACTGGATCATATGGTGGTTCTATTTTTAAATTATTGAGGAACCTCCATACTATTTTCCATAATGGCTGTGCTAATTTATATTCCCACCAACATTCTACCAGAGTTCCCTTTTTACCACATTCTCACCAACATTTATCTTTTGTCTTTTTTATAATAGCCATTCTAACAGGTGGTTTTAACTCCATTTCCTTGACAATTAATGTATCGAGCATTTCTTTCATATCCCTGTTGGTCATTTATATGTTCTCTTTGGAGAAATGCCTATGTAGATCCTTGGCTCGTTTTAAAATTGGTATTTGTTTTCTTGTTATTGAGTTGTTTGAGTTCCTTAGAACATTTTAGAGTTTTCGACTAATGCCTTCAACTCGTTTTGCTTTATCAAATTGCATGGCTGTTAACATTTTTGTGCCTGGAGCCACCCCAGAAATTATTCCTGGTTCCTGGCACTTAGAGTGATTAAGTAGACAGAATGAAAGGAACAAGAATATGGACGTATTAGGATTCCAGAAGATGGTAGTTTTGATTCAGCTAGATGCCCTCCTAAGACTACAGTGGACCTGCTGTGTTCTGCCCGTCCAGCAATCCCTCCAGCTCAGTGCTGGTTCATAAGTTTCCTCGTTTCGAGTGCCATAAGAAGTTGACATTGAACACTCCCACACAGAAAGAGCTGGGGTGCCTACTTTGTGCCATCTTTCCTACTCTCATCTTTAAGCGTTAAATACATTTTAACAGAGATTTGGTTTGGGGACACTGTTTAACTTTCACCCTATAACACCATATAAAATTTAGAGGAAAGTTTATGTTCTTTAGAAAGTGCAAAATTAATATTTATTAAATGAGGTAGGTAAATCAGATTTTATAGGTTAGGGCAGATTGGACATTTACATATATATATTTTTTTTTTCCTATTTTCTTCAGGCCTACAAATTTTATCCTATTCTCACTTTAAAACAATCTGAATGATTATTGTTCTCTCAGAGATAGCCTCTTTAGCCTTATCTCTTTCTTTCTTACACCCCAATGGTATATTCTGATTTAAATAGCCTAAGAAATTAGCTCCCGAGAAATGTCAGCAAAAGGAGAAACAAAGCTAGCAGAACATATGAGTTACTCCCTAAATCTAAGAAATTTTTGAAAGAACAGATGAAAAGTTGTAGCCAGTATCAAAACAATGAAGCAGAAAAAGCTACTGTGTTTTCATCCTGACCAGATGAGCACTCTTGGTGTGGCCAGTGAGTCTTCCTTTTTCCATGCATGTGTGCAACAGAAACCAGTTTATGATTTTACAGGTAACCTAATGCCAAGATTGCAAAATGGAGCATAAATAGTCTGCAAAAATACATAATTGTGTAAGTGTGTGTGCACGTGTGTGAGATTAATATGGCACATTAGGTTTCCATTTTAGTGCTTTTTAGCTTTGTCCTGTCAGTTCACAGAAAAGCTGGTCAAGCTTTTTTTGAATCACTCCTGCACTATTATGATTCTGATGATCAAAAAAGATACCCACAGGTTTTCTAAAGCACATCATTTCACGACCTTATGTCAGTCTGAAACACAATGAAACAAAACACAGCAAAATCAAACAAAATGGTTACATCAGAAAAGAGTAAATGGAATGCTTAAAGAAATTTAGAAACATTTAAAACTGGAATATTTTAAGAATTAAAAATAAATTAAAACAAAATTGCTTTACCAAACAAATCTTGATTCTTTTCTTGCTATTTGAATAGCAATGGGGGAAATTTCACTCATGTAAATAAAATGTAAAACTGTGTTTTGTTAATGACTTTCTGCAGGGTATGGAACATTTAAAGTTGGCTGTGTACAAAGCCATCTTGTTGGTGTCTGCTCTTAGGTATCCCTCTGTCTTAAATCTCCAGGGAGGCAAAATGACATCATGGTTAAATGTGTGTATCTTGGCATCAGGATGTTCCGGGTCCAATGCTAGCTTTGCTACTTATTGGCTATTTGAGTTTAGGAAAGATATTTGAGCTTTCTTAAAGTTGGTTTCTTCATCTACAAAATGAGGTCAATAATACTAACACCTCAGAGAGGTTATGAGAATCAAATAAAACCATACATATGAAGTAGGTTGTTCAGTATACACATAATATACTCAACAAATAACTGCTGCTGTTGTTATTATCTGATCTCAGGCATGAGGTATGAATTTAAGTATATTGCATTTTTCAGGGAGAGTTTCTAATTATTCTATAATGGATTTTAATTATTAAACATAAATCAAGGCCTTTTTTTTTTTTTTAATGGGGATGGAGGTAGGGTACTTTCTAGTACTCCTGCATTCTCTACATGGGTAAACCCGATCTGTCCATCAGTATCACTTTATTTTTTCAAGGACATTGTTGGTAGCAGGAATAAATCTGAGTGACATGCCAGAATGGTAAGTGAAATTTTCTCCTCTCTCATCATTACTATAATAACATGGTTTACATCCCTCTTCATCTCATTTATTCATCCACCCACCCCTTCCTCCATCCAGTTATCCATCCATCCTTTACTAAGTGTCAGGCATTGGAGTAATGACATGAATACGGTACCATCTCTGTTTCCAAGGACCTCAAAGATAGTCAGGGTTGGGGTGCAAGGAGGATGGTGGTAGTTGTGGTCTCAGACACTTAAAGAGATAATTATTCTGCAAAGAACTTAGTATAATGATTGTGACATATATAGGATTATGTGGAAAAAGGGACATCAAGCACTTCCCACAAAAGTTTCTTTGCATTGGATTTTAAAATTCACAATCTCTGTATAAAGAGCTTTCTCCTTGGCAATCTGTTTATTCCAGCATGCAACCATTAAATATTCTACAAATTAGATTAAGGTCCTTAGTTGTTGACAGGAATACATAGAGCTATTTAGCTTTTCCCTGTAAGTTTAACCTCCTTAGTTATCTTTAAAACATAACATATATGTGTATCACCGCTAATGTTCTGAAAATGGACTAACGTCTAATCACGGCTTGAGAGCTGCAGAATGTTTAATGTGAAGCAGACTTTGAAAAGACACAGCCGAGGTGCAGTTAACTCAGTGAAGTAAATCTTTGGAGCCTCATTTTCTGAGTGTGTACGTGTGTGTGTGTGTGTGTTGGGTGGGGGGGTATATACTCACAGTGTGGGAAGAACATTTGTATTTCCATTTATTTCATTATTTCATTTATTTGTACATTGGTTAGTTAATCAGTCTTTTATTAATCCATCCCTTGTAACACATAGACTTACAGTCATGTTCTAATCCTCCTTTTAAAGCTGCTTCTTTGGAAGCCTTTTATTTTTCTTTTTTTGGACAGAGTTTTGCTCTTGTCGCCCAGGCTAGAGTACAACGGCACAATCTCAGCTCACTGCAACCTCCGCCTCCTGGGTTCAAGTGATTCTCCTGCCTCAGCCTCCCGAGTAGCTGAGACTACAGGCACCTGCCACCGCACCCGGCTAATTTTTTGTATTTTTAGTAGAGGCGGGGTTTCACCGTGTTGGTCAGACTGGTCTTGAACTCCTGACCTCAGGTGATCTACCATCCTCGGCCTCCCAAATTGGAAGTTTTTTATGTCATAAATTGTCTCAAGTAAATTTCGTCTGTTAGATGGTAAGTGCCATTTACAGTAAAGGTTATTGTCACTGTTGTTGTTCCTGTTATTATTATAATCAAGAACTTGAGCCTTTCAGCTCCCTGATCAGCACCATGGCGGTTGGCAAGAACAAGCGCCTTACGAAAGGCAGCAAAAAGGGAGCCAAGAAGAAAGTGGTTGATCCATTTTCTAAGAAAGATTGGTATGATGTGAAAGCACCTGCTATGTTCAATATAAGAAATATTGGAAAGACGCTCGTCACCAGGACCCAAGGAACCAAAATTGCATCTGATGGTCTCAAGGGTCGTGTGTTTGAAGTGAGTCTTGCTGACTTGCAGAATGATGAAGTTGCATTTAGAAAATTCAAGCTGATTACTGAAGATGTTCAGGGCAAAAACTGCCTGACTAACTTCCATGGCATGGATCTTACCCGTGACAAAATGTGTTCCATGGTCAAAAAGTGGCAGACAATGATTGAAGCTCATGTTGATGTCAAGACTACCGATGGTCACTTGCTTCGTCTGTTCTGTGTTGGTTTTACTAAAAAACGCAACAATCAGATACGGAAGACCTCTTATGCTCAGCACCAACAGGTCCGCCAAATCCGGAAGAAGATGATGGAAATCATGACCCGAGAGGTGCAGACAAATGACTTGAAAGAAGTGGTCAGTAAATTGATTCCAGACAGCATTGGAAAAGACATAGAAAAGGCTTGCCAATCTATTTATCCTCTCCATGATGTCTTCGTTAGAAAAGTAAAAATGCTGAAGAAGCCCAAGTTTGAATTGGGAAAGCTCATGGAGCTTCATGGTGAAGGCAGTAGTTCTGGAAAAGCCACTGGGGACGAGACAGGTGCTAAAGTTGAACGAGCTGATGGATATGAACCACCAGTCCAAGAATCTGTTTAAAGTTCAGACTTCAGTTAGTGTCAAATAAAAAGTGCTATTTGTGGAAAAAAAAAAAAAAAAAAGAACTTGAACATGTCAGAAGAGAAAATAAATCCTGTGATCCTAACAAGATCCTGCTCAGTTGTACCTAATTCCGAAATCTTTAAATTCACACTGATATTCGCACATTTATTAAAGGAATAATTATTATAGAAATCTTACTCTACCCTAATTCTATCTCCCCAATGTTTTTCTGGTATTTACTTTAAAGACAGTATCAAATTACCAGAAATGTAAAGCCCACATCCCTAATGTTTATGTGAAACCAAACTACATTTGATTGTAGTTGAAGGAAATTAATCCAGCAAACAGACAGTCTGGATTTCAGTTTGCAGTTTATAATATTTATATTTCTGCATCTTTAATTCTTTCAGAAACTGATTTATTTTCGATAGGTTATGTACCATCCACAATTTACTTCTCTTATGACATAAAATAAGAAATACAATGAGGAATAAAGAAAAAGGCCAGGCGCGGATCCCAGTACTTTGGGAGGCCAGGGAGGGCAGATAACCTGAGGTCAAGAGTTCAAGACCAGCCTGGCCAACATGGTAAAACCTTGTCTCTACTTAAAATACAAAAATTAGCCAGGCATGTGCCTGTAATCTCAGCTACTGGGGAAGCTGAGGCAGGAGAAATTACTTGAACCCGGGAGGTGGAGCTTGCAGTGAGCTGAGATTGAGCCACTGAACTCCAGCCTGGGTGACAGAGTGAGACTATATCTAAAAAAAAAAAAAAAAAAAGTGTTTCTGACTTTCCTGGTGGTAGGTAGAGCTTAATGTCTTTGTAAATTTAAGAGTTGGAAGAATTATGAGAAAAAAATCAGTAAGGAGTGGAGTGACAATACAGATGGAGCAGGCAATGAATTAATGTGGCTTTCAGATCCTTTACTTCACAGTTTTTTGGTACATTCGGCCTGACGTAGAACATCCTACGATGTAGGATATAATTTTGAACATGGCAAGGGACCTAGTATGTGATAATCCATCATCTGCTGTCCTTGTCTTTCCTGCAGCTCAGGATACTACTTGTTCCATTTCCCGTTTTTATACAGTGTAGGGTAGACTAGCGAGACACACATACAAAAAGCAGGGCCAGGCGCGGTGGCTCACGCCTGTAATCCCAGCATTTTGGGAGGTTGAGGAGGGCGGATCACCTGAGGTCAGGAGTTCGAGACCAGTCTGGTCAACATGGAGGAACCCCGTCTCTACTAAAAGTACAAAACTTAGCCAGGCATGGTGGCGAGCGCCTGTAATCCCAGCTACTCAGGAGACTGAGGCAGGAGAATCGCTTGAACCCAGGAGGCGGAGGTTGCAGTGAGCGGAGATCGTGCCACTGCACTCCAGCCTGGGTGACAAGAGTCAGACTCCGGCTCAAAAAAAAAAAAAGCAGATCTTTTTTCATGTGGCTCTTATGCCTTGTACAAGTAATGCTGGCAAATCCTTCCAATCCTTCCTGATCTTTTCACCACCAGAAAAACAGGATAGAAAGGCAGAGAGGGGACGGAGGGAGAGCAAGAGGGTTAACATAGCTTATTCATTTATTTACTCACCAAACTAATATTTATTGTTTGTCATGTGACAGGCACCAAGGTTGGTTCTGGGAATTTGAAGATGAATGAGTTACCACCCCTGCCTTTAAGGTGTTTCAGTCTAGCCGGAAGAACAATGTTTAAACCAGTAATTAAGCTTGATAAGGCAATTATTTTAATGGTGAGCCACAGCTCTGAACAGAAGGGGTGCAGATGTGGAGACACAAGCTCATCCTTTTATTGAGCTCCCTAATAAAGAGCAAGGTGCTTAACTCTATTGATCTCCAGCTTCTTCATTAAAATGGGTGGGAGAGCATCTTCTCACTTGCAGACAGTGCGTGTAAAGTGCCCAGAAGAACGCTTGACACGTAGTGGGCATTCAGCAAATGACAGAGTGTGGATGTGCTTCGGGGGCTATGAAGGACTCAAGGGCAGCAGGACCACAGGAGGGGTCCTGAAGTCCCATGTCAGACATGCAAGAAAGGCCTTCTTGCACACTGCAAGAACACTAGGTACCAGGATTAGCAAGGCGTTGCCACTGACGAGTTAGTCCCTATTTCCCAATTTGTCTTCACTAAGTGGAATCTTTCCTTTAAGATTGCAAAGGGAGGCCAGTGTGATGGCTCACACCTGTAATCCCAGCACTTTGGGAGGCCGAGGTGGGCGGATCACTTGAGGTCAGGGGTTCAAGAGCAGCCTGGCCAACATGGTGAAACCCCATCTCTACTAAAAATACAAAAATTAGCCAGGTGTGATGGCGCATGCCTGTAGTCCCAGCTACTCGGGAGGCTGAGGCAGGAGAATCACTTGAACCCGGGAGGTGGAGGTAGCAGTGAGCCAAGATCGCACCACTGCACTCCAGCCTGGGTGACAGAGCCCTGTTCCCTGCACTGGACCCCACTCCCTCTCCCTTGTCCTCCCCAGCCTCTGCCTCCTGCTCTCACCTACTGCTCTGGTGACCAGCCAGGGCAGGCCTGGAGGCCGAGGTCAGTGGTTTGTTGGGACAAGGGCTGGGCTCCACAAAGCCCCACAAAAATTCTAACAAGTGCCCAATAGACGTTAACTATTTTTTACTATAATGATTATCACTGCTTCTGTGGAAACAAACAAGGCAGTTACTAACACCTTCCATGCATTATCTCATTTAATTGTCCAACACCACGAGGCAGGCACTGTTATTTATCGCCATGTGGTGGATACTCTCTGAAGGTAAGAGGGGTTTAGTAACTTACACTAACAAGTGGTTTGTGGTAGAGCCAAACTTAGAATTAGAACATAAGAGTGAACTGAATTCTTGTCAGCAAGGCTATTGGCACATCTGAACGTGAACTGCAATGAGGACTGCAATGAATTTTTCCCCCCATTGTATTTTGCGTTTGTGTGGGGCTCCCTTGGGGGAGTGTTCTGATTGGCCTTGTGGCTGTTGTTAATAGCACCTCCTTACTAGTCAGATATCGAGTTAAAATTTTGCCCCAGGACAGCAGAATAGCTTGAACCCGGGAGGCGGAGGTTGCAGTGAGCCAGGATCGTGTCACTGCACTCCAGCCTGGGCAACAGAACGAGACTCCAACTCAAAAAAAAAAAAAAAAAAAAAAAAAAAAAAAAAAAAAATTTGCCTCAGGTTACTGAATGTATCTGGATGATTTCATACACATTTATCACACTATTCAGTATAAAATGGGTGTTATACTTTTGACAGCTATATAATGGGAAAAGGAAAGAAAATCAGGAAAACTTAGGAAAGTTAATGAGGGGAAAAGAGAAAGTGAGTGTAGCTGTTCCTTTTTGGCCTTTTAATACTGTACCTTGTGACAGCTGGTCTCAAGCACATGGTTTAATGCTCTGTTCTGGAGTCAGGAGTGCCTACATTTCTCTGGGAAGCAGAACACTGTTGTTTAAAATGATGTGCTTTGATATGGCATTTTTTCTATTATAAATATTCTTTTTGTAAATTCACAGACAACCTATTGTTAGCTATTATTTGGAGCATTAGTTTTTCATACTTTTCCTCCTCTGTCAACATAGACCCTGCATGGTGTTAAAGCCAGTCACAGTTGACGTTCTGGTTTTCCTTCTTAATCTTGGGTGTTTAGTGGATAGAACCATGAACAGCAAAGTAGTTCCTTTTGATTTCCATGTAAAATTATTTTTAAATTGTATTTTGTGCTGCTATCTGAATGTGTTTTCAAAATCTGTGTTGCAAGAAGTGTAGTCAGCTTTCGAGTTGCTTGTTTAACAGGAAGCCAGCAGCACATGCTACTCACATGAGAGTTCTTTAAAGGGTCAATTAATATGGAATATTTAATGATACACTTGATACTTACCTTCCTGGTTTTCAAAGTGTCTGTCTTAAAATAGTCTGTAACAGCTGCTCTGAATAAACAAGCATCGTACTTCCCTGTGCCTTTTCCTGGGAGCATGGGGGCAGCATGGCTTAATGAGAACACTTAAGGTCAGGAGTCAGGAGACTTGGGTTCTAGTTCCAGCTCTGTCTCTGACAGGCTGTGTGACCTTCATATTTCCTTCTCTTTGCCGCTGGCTTCTGTACTTATAGCAATAGCAGTGGATACTTACATGTGCAATAATATACTAAATAGCAACTAAAATGTTTTACACATATCTAGGCAGCATTATGGTTTCATGATCAGGGATCAGGCAGAAATGATTGAATCCCAGCTCTGGCACTTAACAACACTGACCCTGGGAAAGTTACTTCACTTATTAAATCTGTTTCCTCATCTGATAGGCAAGAAATTGTGGAATTTCTTTGCAGGATTGTGGTGAGAATGAAAATATTTAAATGCCTGGTACATGGTAGGTACTTGGTAAGATTATTTCCTTCCTTCTCCCCACTGCTTCCCCAGTCTTCATGTCTATGAGGGAGGAAGAATAAGATCTTATCACTGCTCTACAGAGGAGGAAATGGAGATGTGCCCTGGCTAAAGGGCTTTTCTCAAGGTCACACAGACAGGAAGTGGTGAAGACAGGACTTGAGTCCAACTGTCCTGATTCCAAATTCGGCGAAGTGTCCCGTTACTGCCGCCAAATTCAGTGGATAGGTGGCAAATTGCAAGAGGAAATGGCTGGGGAAGTGCTTTCAAAAAAACAAGGCATGCCCTGGAAATGTAAAATGAGATTGTTTTATTTTGCACTGAAAGTTGTTCTATTTAAAATGAAACATCTGAAATAATGAAACCTGTTTTTATTATTTTATAGTCTGATTAGTTTATGGATTATTTGCTTTTGGGTAATTTTATAGCCCCTCTACTTTCTGTTTGGTTCTGTTTTCATGGAAATTTGTGCAAGTGAAGCGATTATTTAAATCATCACGTTGTCTGCTAAATGTTGGACTTTGCAGTAGATGCTGGGTATTCAAATGTGAATGAAACTCAATCCCTGACCCTGTGTTGATTTAGTCTATACAGTATGGGTTTTACTTCATATTTTCCCTTATAAAACCGTGGATGGGAAGGGAGCCATTGTGAATGTGAATGGGTATGGCTAAAGTTTGGTAGGTGGGTGATGCTTTTCTGGATACATAGTCAATTTTGCTGATGTGCACATTATGCCACTAATGTCACAAAATGGATTTCTTTTTATGTGTGTGCATGGCTCAAGGTATTTCTCTCCTGTCTTTCTTTTTTTAGATAGAAATATATATATAGATAGATATAGATATAGATATATATGTATTTCAGGAGTGCCTATATTTCTCTGGGAAGCAGGAGCACTGTTGTTTAAAATGATGTGCTTTGATATGGCATTTTTTTCTATCATAAGTATTCTTTTTGTAAATTCACAGACAACCTATTTTTAGCTATTATTTGTAGCATTAGTTTTTCATACTTTTTTGCCTCTGTCAACATAGACCCTGCATGGTGTTAAAGCCAGTCACAAGTTGACATTCTGGTTTTCCTTAATCTTCCATATATACATACATACATATATATATACACACACACACACATATATATATATATAAAACTTTTATTTTAAGTTCAGGGGTACATGTGCAGGTTTGTTACATAGGTAAATGTGTGTCATGGTGGTTTGTTGTGCAGATTACTTCGTCACCCCAGGTATTAAGCCTAGTACCTATTAGTTATTTTTCTTGATCCTTTCCTTCTTCTCACCCTGCACTGATAGGCCCCAGTGTGTGTGGTTCCCCTCTGTGTGCCCATGTGATCTCATCATTTAGCTCTCACTTATAAGTGAGAACATATGGCATTTGTTTTTCTGTTCCTGCATTAGTTTGCTAAGGATAATGGCCTCCAGCTCTATCTATGTCTCTAAAAAGGCATGATCTCGTTCTTTTTTATGGCTGCATGGTATTCCACAGTGTATATGGACCACATTTTCTTTATCCAGTCTGTCATTGATGGATATTTAGGTTGATTTCATGCCTTTGCTATTGTGAATAGTGCTGCAGTGAACATATGTGTGCAGGTGTCTTTATACTAGAATAATTTATATTCCTTTGGGTGTATATCCTGTAATGGGATTGCTGTGTCAAATGGTATTTCTGTCTTTAGGTCTTTGAGGAATCACCACACTGTCTTCCACAAATGTTGAACTAATTTACACTCCCACCAACAGTGCATGAGTGTTTCTTTTTCTCCATAACTTTGTCAGCATGTTTTTTTTTAACTTTTTAATAATAGCCTTTCTGACTGATATGAGATGGTATCTCATCACAGTTTTGATTTGCGTTTCTCTGAAGATGGGTGATGTTGAGCTTTTTTTATGTGCTTGTTGACTGCATGTATGTCTTCTTTTGAGAATTGTCTCTTCATGTTTTTTGTCCACTTTTTAAAGAGGTTTGTGTTTTTCTTGTACATTTGTTTAAGTTCCTTATAAATGCTGGATATTAGGCTTTTGTCAGATGCATAGTTTGCAAAACTTTTCTCCCATTCTGTAGGTTGTCTGTTTACTCTGTTGAGAGTTTCTTTTGCTGTGCAGAAGTTCTTTAGTTTAGTTAGGTCCCATTTGTCAATTTTTGCTTTTGTATTTCTTGCCTTTCTATAGACATTTGTATAGGGCACAAAGGCATAGAGGTAAATCATATGAAGTTCCCACTTTTAGAGGATGAAGAGAAAATGGAGTTGATCTGGGAGTCAGGCTTTGCAAGAATGCAGAAATAAAGTTATTGGATGTTATAAGACTGGTACAAAAGTGCACGCAGCTGGGTGAGAGAGATGAGACCAAGAAGAGGACAGAGACATGAATGGTTACTACAGAGGAAGAAGGTTTGAGAAATAAAACTGAGTGGAGACAGAGTTATGTGAGATGAAGAATGTGCAAAGACATTCAGATCTCAGTGATGTCTCCAACAAAAAGCTATTCTCAACAATGATGTAGGAGCCTTAATAACATCAGTACTGGAAATCTGGCCGTACCATTTGCATTTGTCAGGAAAGACATTAAAGTACGTATCTTTGGTGGACAGGCTGGAGCATGAGATGAGGTTCTATTCTCTTGAATATCTTGAAAGTTCAGGGAGCAAAAACTATAGAATCGAAATGCTTAATGGGCATCTAAAGTGCTGAAAGTAAAGAAGCTTGCTCTCTCTCCTCTCTCTAACCTCTAGACTTGCTACTTCTCCCTCTCTCACACCTACTGAGCCATTATCCTCCCTGTGCTTTTTAGTTGACTGATAACTCCTCCTTTCCTGGTCCATCTGGTCTTGACTGTACTCCCAAGTCCTGTCAGAATTTATGATCAGCCTTTCCATTTTTACTCCAATTCCCTGCACCTTCTGTAACATGAGATATGCCAGTCACCTGACTCCTAGAGCACCCTCCTTCTTAGGCTTTGCTGCCCTTGCCCGTGAGCAGCAGAGAGCTGTTGGAGAAGGTGGCTCACCACCCGGCTTTTACTGTCCATGTTCACTGCAACTTGACCCTGCTTTCATTCACCTCTTTGCAGTGCCTCATAACAACACCCTCTTGGCTTCCTGTCATTCCCTCGGTCATGTTCCAACCCTCCAAGTCCCAGACACCCTGAATCGCTAACTCTTAGTACCAGCAAGCTCAACTAGTCCTCATCATTACCACCCAGTCCTCCTGAACCCTGATTTGTCCTCAGTCCATCCCATTCCACACCCTACAATGGTGACTATTATTAAAGTAGCAGTAGCAACTGTGCCAAACTTTACAAGTTACATTTGTATGCACATTTTTGCCTTCTGATTTCCAGAGAGAGTTTTGGGTCTTGAAGTGGATGTTTATAAAATTAGAATCTCAGAGAGAACCAGGTGCTGGGTGCTGTGAGAACTTTGATTGTGAGAAGTTGGACACTATACAGTAGAAGTACTTTTTTTTGGCTCGTGGGTTCTAGAACCCAGTGGTATGCTTGGAGAGCATTATCGATGAACCAGAAGCTCTCAAGTCACATTTTTCAGTTCCCAGCAGCACCCAGGCTGTTTGTCCCCTCTTGCAACCAGCTCACAGCATCTGCTTATTTTTGCAAGCCTGTTTCCAGCAATGTTGTAATTCAGTAGTGCAACTTTCTCTTAATCATATAGGCCATACCTGATAGAGAAAGTTGGTCTAGTGTAATTCCATCACTTATCAATACTCCAAAATGTAGGTTTAGCAGAAAACCTTCAAATATGAGAAAGCATTTGTTGGCTAAGGAAAGTTAGTAAACTTAGTTTAGTCAGCCACACAAGAAATGCATAAGTTCAGATTATTATGACAAATAGAACTGTGTGTGTGTCCATACATGTGCTTTGGGATTCTGTAAAATATAGCAATCAATTCATCCTCAGTAAGGGGGAAGCAGGAATTGAGAGCTCTGGAGTTCAGAATCAGTGGTAACACAAAAGGTTTGGGTATTTCCAGAGACACTATTCAAGAAGCGAATGTTCAGGCCTATAATTCCAGCATTTTGGGAGGCTAAGGTGGGAGGATTGTTTGGGCCCAGGAGTTCAAGACCAGCCTTGGCAACATAGAGGCCCATCTCTACAGTTTTTTTTTTTTAAATTAGCTGGGCACTGTAGCACATGCCTGTACTCCCAGCAACTTGGGAGGCTGAAGTAGAAGGATCTCTTGAGACCACAGGGTCAAGACTGCAGTGAGCCATGATCATGCCACTGCACTCCAGCCTGGGCAACAAAGCAAGACCCTGTCTCAAAAAAAAAAAAAAAAAAAAAAAAAAAAAAAAAAAAAAAAAAACATTGTTTATAAGTAATTGTTGAAAAATAAATGAATTATATGTAAAAAAAAAAAAAAAAAGAGAATGTGACATAAAATGTTTCTTAAACTACATATAAATGCAACAAGCTAAACTTCATTTATGCAAATGTTTAGAGAGTTTCTAGATTCTGACTTAGAGCCTAAGGACTTTTAATTAATACACTATTCTAACAAGCTTGTGAGGGAGCATGGTATAGTAGAAATTGTAGTTTCCATTCGTTTTCATTAAGCCTGTTTAAGTCTAAGGGGATACAGGTTGTAAGTTAGAATGGGAATGAAGCATAGTTGAAAGTTAAGTTTGCAGTAGTAAACACTGTAAAACATGGATTCAGTAACTAAAACAACATACTAATCTTGGACTGGAATGGTCCTATTTGAATGCACCATTGTGGCAATTCAGTTTATTGTTTTTTGTTTGTTTGTTTGTTTGAGATGGAGTCTGTCTTGCCCAGGCATGATCTCAGCTCACTGCAACCTCCACTTCCTGGGTTCAAGTGATTCTCCTGCCTCAGCCTCTCGAGTAGCTGGGATTACAGGCACGTACCACCATGCCCAGCTAATTTTGTATTTTTAGTAAAGATGGGGTTTTGCCATGTTGGCCAGGCTGGTCTTGAACTCCTGACCTCAGGTGATCTGCCCACCTCGGCCTGCCAAAGTGTTGGGATTACAGACATGAACCACTGCACCCGGCCAGATTTATTGTTATATAGAAAGAATATGGACTTTAGCATTGGCCAGACCTGGGTTCAAATCATCAAATTAGGTGAATGGCTGTGGGCAAATTCCTTAATCTCTTAACATATTAATTTTATTTCTTATGAAGTGGGGATAATTCTTACTGCAGAGTGTTGTGAAGAGTAAGTGAACTCAGATGGGCAGGATACCTAGCACAGCACAGAGATGGAATGGACAGTTAGTAATCATGTGAGATTCTTTCCCTTCTCCTGTCCCACTCCATCATCTGATCTTCTCATGATATAGGGCGTTCCCCACAGTTCTTTTGGAACTCTGTGACTTCGCTGATCTATGGCAAACTTTTCTTCTCTGTTGTAGTCATCTTTGTGCAGATGTTTTATTTAGACTCTTTGAATATAACACTTGGAATATTGTGGCTTCAAAAAATGATATAATTGGCATATTTTAATCTGTCAATTTGTCTGTTGGCAATTTCATATGTGTAACACTCTACCCAGAACTGGGAGACCTGCATTCCACATGGCTCTGTTGCTGATAAGCTCAGTGATCTCTAAGTCTCCATTTTCTCTGTGATCATCAGTGGGTGGCATTTTATAGTGAAAAGGATGTAGGCTTTAGAGTTCAAATTTTGGATCTGCTACTAATCAGCTGGATGATCTAGGGCAGGCTCTTTTACCTCTGGGTTCCCTCGGCTTCCTCTGGAGGCTACCACTGTCTATGCTGTAGGCTGCTGTCATGATTTGATAAGATAAAGTATGACAAATTCCTGCCTCAGAGCTTTGAACATTGTAAACTCTTAATAAAAGAGTGGCAAAACACCTCCCACTAAATACTATTATGGTTAGTATTATTAATGTCTATTTCCCTTAGGTAGCTGAGGGATCCAGTGATAGAACATAATTATTATAGCTGAAGAATTTTAGAAGACATTGAGCAATTTCTTCAAGGTCACATAGGAAGTGATAATGGAGTGGCATGTAGCTGCGAAAATGAGGAATAGCCCATCTTATTAATATGCTCCCTGTTTGTGGAATCAGTTATTTGGATTATTTCCAATTCTTTCTTTTATGGACAGCATGAATGTCCATGTCCTTGTGCAGATTATTTCCCCCCTTTGGATTATTTCCTTCAGTTTTGTTTTCCAGTGCGAAATTTCTAGGTCAATGGTCATAAATATTTTTGTAGCTCCCATTAACATACTGCCAGATAGTGTGCAGAGAAACAGTTTCAGTGAACAAAAGCACAGATTTCCAAAGTCTTGGTTAAAAACAAAGACTTGAGTGGCATGTCGATTTTATTCCAATCTCAGTCACTTATTTGCAAATGACTTTGTACAGATTACTTAACCCCTCTCAATCTATTTTCTCATCTATAAGATGGGATAAAAGTAGGTACCCCATGGGGGTAAAAGTAGGTACCTCATGACACGGGTCAAACTATTAGTGCAGGGTGTTTATAGTGCTCAGCCTTCATTATCTTGAATCCATGTCTCCTCCCCTCCACCCTCCATCTTTCACTTGGGCCACTGCCTCCTAATTAGTCTCCCTATGTGTATTCTACGTCATGCCAATCCATTATCCCATCCACATTGTCAGTAATCTTGATAAATAGCCAAAACATTAATCTTATCGAGTGAACCCCTTTGTAACCCTTAGAATGCTTCCCCATGCTTGGAGTGTGGACCCTGCCACCCTCTCCAGCCTCAACTCCCTCCTCTCGCTCATTCCATGAATAGCCATTCCCAGAATGTATCACACCATTTTTTTCTTCTAGAGTTGGAACTTGCCATTTTCTTTTGTTTCTTGGTTTCCAAATACCCCTTGTATACATCTTATCCTTTTAAATATTATTTTTGTGACTGATTTTTCTTTTCTTTTTTCTTTTTTTTTTTTTGAGACGGAGTTTCACTCTAGTGGCCCAGGCTGGACTGTAATGGCCTGATCTCGGCTCACTGCAACCTCTGCCTCCCAGGTTCAAGCAACTCTCCCGCTTCAGTCTCTTGAATAGCTGGGATTACAGGTGCCCGTCACCATGCCCGGCTAATTTTTGTATTTTTAGTAGAGATGGGGTTTCACCATGTTGGCCAGACTGGTCTCGAACTTCTGACCTCGGATGGTCTGCTCGTCTCAACCTCTCAAAGTGCTCGAATTACAGGTGCGAGCCACCATGCCTGGATGTGACTGATTTTTCTACTAGATCTAAGGTTCATGATGGCAGGGGCCACTTACATTTTTATTCACTGTCGATTCCTGGGGATCAGCACAATGACCAGCACTAGTGCTCAATAAATATGGAGGAATGTATAAATAACTATATAACCACTGTTATTAGTAGCAATAAACAAGAGAGAAATAATTTTAGATTTCTTTTTTTTGAGACGGAGTCTCGCTCTGTAGCCCAGGCTGGAGTGCAGTGGCTGGATCTCGGCTCACTGCAAGCTCCACCTCCCGGGTTCATGCCATTCTCCTGGCTCAGCCTCCTGAGTAGCTGGGACTACAGGCACCCGCCACCTTGCCCGGCTAGTTTTTTGTATTTTTTAGTAGAGACGGGGTTTCACCAGATTAGCCAGGATGGTATCGATCTCCTGACCTCATGATCCGCCTGTCTCGGCCTCCCAAAGTGCTAGGTAGATATTTGTTAAATGCCTTTGTAAGTTTAAATTGCTACGAAATTAAATATGTAGGTGTTTTTCAAGGGCCTCTAAATATTCAAATGTATCTTGTAATTAAGATCTTGGTTTTTTCTTATATAATCTTTCATGTTAATGAAGGCAAGTCTGAAGAGAGGGCAAACAGTTTAATATCTAGCAATCTTTCATCTTAGCCAACATTCTTCACCCAAAACCTATAATAACATTACCTAAACCATCCAGGTGGCTGGGCACAGAATCAATCTTGAGCCAAATAGCAGAAGGATTTAATGATGAAGTTGAACATTCTTAAAAGATTAGATTATGCCTGGTACATTTTCTTTCATCTGAGACCTCCTGCCATTTTGGTTTGCATATCCCAAAGGTGCAAGCTATTTCATATTACACTCTTAACTTCTGCAGGTTCAAAACTGCATTTTGTGGCCGGGCGCAGTGGCTCATTCCTGTAATCCTAGCACTTTGGAAGGCCGAGGCAGGAAGATTGCCAGAGCTCAGGAGTTTGAGACCAGCCTGGGCAACATGGTGAAACCCTGTCTCTACTAAAATAGAAAAAATTAGCTGGGCGTGGTGATGCATGCCTATAGTACCAGCTACTCGGGAGGCTAAGGCAGGAGATTCACTTGAACCTGGAAGAGGGAGGTTGCAGTGAGCTGAGATTGTGCCACTGCACCCTAGCCTGGGTGACAGAGCAAGACTCCATCTCAAAACAAACAAACAAACAAAAACTGCATTTTGTTCATTCAGAAGTAGAGTTCACTCTTTTATTCATTCAGCATTTATTTCACACCTACAATATTCAAAGCCCTCATTAGGCACTGAAGATATAACAAAGAAATCAGGTTTAAGAGAGGTATATTTTGGAGGATACACTCTCCCTATAGCTCATGTTTACCTATGGAAGAACTTTTGTTAGAGTATTAGCATATACCTGGGTATGTATATGTCACTTAGTTTCTTCTGGGTCTTCTCTTTGAGACTTACTTACCTGCAAAGAGGGTGGTGGTTTTCCAGTCTATTCTCATTTTTATGACAAGCTAAGCAGAGTAGGTCTTGTCTCCAAGGGAAAGGCTTACCACATGGGGAGAGGGTAAGAAGATGAGAGGGGGTCCTGCATCCTTAAGCCACGGTTTTCAATATATGCTGAGTTTTGTTAATAAAACCACCTACATTTCTGTGTGTTTTCTGTATTTTTGCTCCTTGGGTTTTTCACTCAGTGGGAAAGAGGAGTATTTATCATTTTGACCTTGGGGGAGTGTGAAGCTTATGGCAGCCTAGCCCACAGGCAAATGACTGTCAAAACTAGGCGCAGCTGTTTGTGATGGGTATTTAGGCCTTAGCAAGTGCAGGATGCACTGGTCCTGGCAAGTGAAGCCATGCTGGGCTTTGTGGATGGGCATTTTGGGTTTTGTGGGTACAGCTTGGACTCATGTTGCAGGTGAGGCTGAGGAAGGCATTTGACATTTTTAGTCATTTGGGGTGGAATAGCATTTGCTGCTTTTACTGTATTTTAGTCAAGGCTCTAGGCCAGGACTTCAAACTGCAAAAGCCACAAAATTGGTTTTATTTTTATTTTTTGAGATGGAGTCTCGCTCTGTCACCCAGGCTGGAGTGCAGTGGTGTGATCTCAGCGCACTGCAACCTTGGCCTCCTGGGTTCAAGCGATTCTCCTGCCTCAGCCTCCTGAGTAGCTGGGACAACAGGTACACACCATCACGCCCAGCTAATTTTTGTATTTTTAGTAGAGATGGGGTTTCACCATGTTGGCCAGATGGTCTCGATCTCTTGACCTCGTGATCCGCCTGCCTTCAGCCTCCCAAAGTGCTGGGAAGTGTTAAGAGTGCTACTGTGCGAGGTTCTTTCTTTAAATTGAGAGAAACAAGCCAAGGAAAGGATAAATTAGCTTCACCACATTCACTTAATTTTGTTCTAGGCCAAATAAAGCCCTGGAGGGACTAATCTTATGTAATTTTGTAGTTTATCTACAAGATCTTAATAGGCCACCTGTGATATGACCAACCTCAACTGACTAACCAAGAGCAGACCAAGAAAGCATCCTCTGTGTAACTATATCAAAACATCACTCTGTATCCCATAAATGTGTACAACTATTACATACGAACTAAAACGAGGAAAAAAAGATGGCCAGAAGTGACTGGCCACCAAGACTCTAAGAGTAGGAGATCTGGTGTGCCAAGGAAAAAGGAATTGAATCAGAACTAAGTCAAAAGGAATGCATCCTCTCTGCAGATAAGCAGGTCTCAAAGACAAGACCTGTGAGAAGCTGAACTCTATACTGCCTAGGGGGACAGAAGCATTTGTTCTAATTCCCCAACAAAAGTTCCTCTACAAGAAAACATGAGTTTTGTTTGCTCTGGATTTGATAATTAAGTTCTGGCCATTAGATCATGGTACTGTAGCTGTAAAAGAGTTGTTGGATTTTGTTACTTAGCAGATAAAAAGGAATGGGGGTGGCCCTTACTTAACAAATATATGGCGTATTCTTGGGTTGAGATAGAGAAACAAGTCAGTAAACTTATTGCAAACCAAAAAGTTAAGAAGATGATTAAAAAGGCCTGGGCTTGGTACAGATTCTAGAGATCAGGTTTTCTTAGAAAATCAAGGAGAAACTAGAATTGGTTTGAAAAATATGTTTTGTTATGATCAGAAAAGAAGCAGTGGTAGACTGAAAAGACTAAACTAGGAGAAATGTTCACATTTCATGAGAGATATGAAGGGAAAAATGAGATCTTAAGTCAGGATACACAGACATAAAAAGGAAAAGAGATTCACTCTAATGATTACCAATTAGAAAGTGGGATGGGCCTGAAGAAGCGAGTGAGACAAGATCTGAAATTTTTTACCAGGTTCAGAAAATGTTGCCAAGTGTCCCTTTAAAGATGTAGTGAGAGTCTGAAGTATCATTTGGAAGGCCCAGGGCTGGATATGGTTTTGCATTTTGTACAGGGAAAAGATTTCTGCTAGTACAGGTTGAAATGCAACTGCTGTCTTCTTGCTGTGGGATCTCACCAGGGTTTACATCTGCCCTGGAGGGGTCCTTTCTCTAGTTTGTATAAAATATTCATCATCTCACTAGGCTAGTGGTGGTGACCCTGGGATAGCAATATCAAGCGGTTACAGAAAAGTTGCATTTGCAGGGGAAAGCCCAGAGATGCCAGCATAACATACTGAAGAATTCACTGAGTTTCAAGGTGTTAACATTACTGTGATTGGGCAGGCAGGTATCACTTGCACCCTGAAGGAACATTCTCAAAGCTTTTTGGAGTTCAGACTCTAAGGAGAGGCAGGAAAAGATGAGGGGCATTCTAGGAGGAGACAGTCTAGGGCTGGCTGGATGTGGCCTGATGAGAGTCACCTCCTGGGTGGGATTATGTAACTTGGGAAGTGAAGGTTGACCAGATTTATTTAAATAATGAATGCATGTTTTTGGTAGGGGAGATCATATTCAGAACCTTAAAATTCTCTGTCATCTGGGAGATTTTATGATAAAACATTGAGGAGTATGTTAGAACATCAAATATCTGGTACAGGAAGCTAAACAGAAAGTAAGCCATTTATTTCTACCCAACAGTGATAGCTCTAAAAAGAAAGAGAAGGGAAGATGGGAGGAGCCTCTGAAGTTTTCTCAAAAGAAAATGGGATCAGTGGATGAAAATTAAACATGAGGGATATACCCTATTTCTGGCAAAACAAAAGTACTGAGGACCTAGTCATTAAAATGTACAGAAACTCTATTTTCTTAAAGTGTCCATAAAAAGGTGTAGATCATCCCAGGCCCCCAAGGATGTGGGCCTCAGAAATGGTTCTGGAATCAAAAGAAGTTCTCGAATCTTCTGGAGTTCACTTGGAAAAAATGAGAGGACTAAGAGATGACCTTCCTCAGGAAGCAGTTTTTACAGCCCAAAGCAATTACACAGCAAACAGCCATTGCAACAGATGCTGTTGCCCAAGACTCAAAATGCCTGCTTGTAAAAGATTGTGAAGATGATGACTCTACTAGGCAGAGACCACATTCAGTTTAGTCCTTTAGTGCTAGAAACATGGGACTCAGAAGAAGTAGAAGATAGGAAATTTAGAATGTGCGGGCTGGGAAAGAAAGGTTCTACAAATAGGGCTGGAGGAACTAGGGCTGCCACCATTGCAAATTTCTGAACTTTGAAAGAAGTCAGTGATGCCCCAAGTGCCAGGCTTTGAGAGAGAAGACACTTTGCAAAGTTAAATTTTTTCCTGCCAGTATGCATGGGGCCACAAGTAACCTCCTGCTTGAAAATTTCTCCTTGTTGAGGGTTTTTAAAAAATTGTGCTAAAATATACATAGCATAAAACTTACCATTTTAACCACATTGAAGTATATCGTTCAGTGGCATTAAGTACATTCACACTGTTGTGCAATCATCACCACCATCCCTCTCCAGAACTTTTTAATCTTCCCCAACTGAAACTCCATACATTAAACAACAACTCCCCTTCAAGCCCCTGGCAACCTCCTTTCTACTTTGTCTTTCTGAATTTGACTACTCTAAATACTGCATATAAATGGAATCATACAGTTTTTGGCCCTTTGTGACCAGTTTATTTTATTTAGTTTATCCATGTTGTAGCGTGTGTCAGAATTTCTTTCCTTTCTAAGGCTAAATAATATTCCTTTGTACAGACACCACTTTTCGTTTGCTTTTTCTTTTTTTGATGGATACTTGTCTCCTAATTGAGTTTAAAGCTTTAGAAAATTGGCATAGTATTGCAGGCATCCTGGCAAGGCTGAAACCAGGATAATTTTGTTTTTATTTGTAGAGCCTTCTCTATCTTTCAAAGGTCCTGGAGTTTCTGCTGTTGTCTTTGGAAGTAACTACATGGCTCTGGGTTATGCCAAATTGTGGATTCTGGGAACACTGTCTTGCTTGTTGTGGTAGCTACTTCATGGCCTGAGGATTAACTTTCCTTTTAAATATGGCGGGTGTGGGGCAGATGATCATCTTGCTGCCCTTATAACTCTTTGGTCTCTTTAGAAGTGGACGATGTCAAAGACTTGAGATAAAGTTGAATCAACGTCTGAGGCTCTGAAGGAGCTATACTTTCTTCATTTCAACTTGAAGCTGTTTTAAAACAAACAAACAAAAAACATCAAAAACCTCTACAACTCTACCCAGGCATCAAGAGCTCCTCCAGCTGAGAGTATAGAATAAGAAATTCGAGAGGATGAATTTGACCTTTAGTATTTTTGGACTTTGTATTGGATATCTTTTGTACATCACTTCAAAATCCTCTTGCTTGGCCTTATTGCAACCCCAGCAGCAGTAGCCAGTTCCATCCAAGCTTCCAAGAACTTCACAGGTACACCTGGAGAGCACCTCACCTGGGACCACACTCTCTACCTGTCCTGTCTTACTCTTTCTCCTCTGGGCTTCTCTCTGGTGCATGGGTTGGGGGGAGATATTAAGTATTCCCCAATAGCAATGGTCAGTTTAGTAATTTATCTTTGTATTTTTCTTTCTTCCTTCCACATTTTTATTCTACTGCTCCTTAGGGTCACTTTGCAAACTAAATTCCTGCATTCAGGGTTTTGTCTCAACTTCTACTTTCTGGGAAACTCAGGCTAAGACAGACTATGTAAAGATGCTCCATGACTTAGACGGGGTTTTATCCTGAGAAATCCATCATAAGTTAAAAGAATTGTAAGTCAAGACTGGGTGTTTTGTAGACATGATGGGATGCAAAACCAAAAAACACTCTATCCAAAAAAATGCTGGCATCACAATTACATTGTAGAGTATCGGTGGTTTACCCTCATGATCACTTGGCTGACATTGTAGAGTATTGGTGGTTTACCCTCATGATCACTTGGCTGACTTGGTGCTGCTGTCCAGCGTTTCAAGAAAGTACGGAACTGCATATTCTTAGCCTAGGGATAGATCAAAATTCTAAGTACAGTTTCTACTGAACGTGTACCCCTTTCACATCATCATGAAGTGGAAAAGTTGTAAGTTGAACCATAGTAAGCCAAGGACCATCTGTGTAAAGGCAAGAAAATCTGAGTCCAGAATTTAATTCCTTTAGAATTTAACATTTGTGGACTTGAACTTGCAAGGAGATTTAGTTTCTAGTCTTTAATATTTTAATGGAAAACTAAGGTTTGTATTTAAAATTGGCACTGTTAGTATTTAGAAAAAAAAAAAACTAGACAAATTTAACACAATTTAATGAAGTCAAGAACGATTTTCTAATCAGGCAGCCCCCAGAACCAGACTCGGGCTGCCACATGGGAGGATAACATTTATGGTCAGAAAAAGGAAAGTGACAGAAAATGGAAGTGAGGTACAGAATCAGCTGGATTGGATATGGCTCAGCGTTTGCCTTATTTGAACACAGTTTGAACAACTGGCCACCTGTGATTGGCTGAAACTCTGTGATTGGCTGAAACTCTGTGATTGGTACAAGAGTAGGTTATGGTCTATTTACACATCCTGTTAGGTTACAGTTCACTGTGTCCATATGTACAGAGAAATCTTTAGGCCAAAATTCCTTTTTCATTGTTCTTTTGTTCTGTAAGTACTTATTAAATGCCCAGTACATTAGGAGCCTTTGAGGTAATCAAAGCTACAGGGTGACATGAGAATATTTGAGTACTTCATAGGTTTAGTGTCTTGAGATAATAGCATATAAACCCTTTAGGCTTAACCAAAACAGGAAACATGGAGAGAAAGGACAACCACTGGGCACATCTGAATTGTTTTGACATCCTAATTATGTCCCCAGGCTGCAAGCTCTTCCCTCCATGCCTGCTTCCTCTTCTATTTCTCCCCCTTTCTTATCTACATCCCTGCTTCTACAGGGAACAGATATTTCAGTCTTTGGGAATTTATCCCTATTCCCTGGCCCCCCAAAAATCCACCCCCATGGTCCTGATAGTTTCCTCCCTTGAGAATCTAGATCCCTGAACACTCCTGCCTCTGGCCTTCATGGTCCCATCTGGCAGCATCTTCCTCCTCAGCTTTCCTTGAGCTTAGGGCTGGCCCTTGGCCTTAGTGCCTGAAGGATAGAAGGTGGGGATATTTCTCCAAGCTGGTAGCTGGTTTTCTGGCTCAGTGATCGCCTCCTCTTCTGTAGGATCATGGTTTCCCCATTTTCATTCTTACCCCTCCCACCACCTGTTTATATAGGAAGGGTCCAGAATACCTGTAGCCCTGAGTCCATCCTCCCTGGTTCCCCAAGAAGGTTAGGCTTGATTCCATGCCAGGCATGTTGAGAAGACTGAAGACATGCTCTGTGTGACAGGGTGCATTTTATGATGCTTCAAAGCAAGGAGGTAAAGCCAAAATGATTTCATTTTTCTATTTACAGATTTATTTGAGGTGAGGGCTGCTGGCCTGTGAACTTGATCACAATAGCCTTATTTATTTGGAAAAATATATTCTAAGTTCTAAGGACTAGACATGTTAGTGTACTACATTCTAGAATTTTTCTTAAATTGGGGAGTACCTATAGTGTATAAATATTAATGCAATCATTATATTGTGTTAATAATTGGGACTATAAGCCTTAGCCAGAGTCTTAGAATTTTGTGAATTTTAATTTATAATTTTATTTTAAGGTTGCCACTAGAAACCTTGTGATTAACTTTAAGAGCTTTTTGGCTGTAATGACTGCAATTAGGATAATTATGCATACTTTCTTTAGCATTGTGTCAACGTGGTAGTGAGGACATAAACAGCCAAGAAGCAGTTGTAGGTATTCCCGGCTCATTTTGCATTCATCACACATTCATTGAATGTTTTGTACTTATCTCAAATAGTAGAGGATACCAATAGTGTCAGTTTAAGAATTACATGGTTCTTGTCCTCCAGAAACCATAGAGTCCAGCAGGAAGAAAATGACATGCTGGTATTTGGCAGGCAGAGATAGAAGTTTGGTTTGAAGAAAACCTTTTGTGCTGATGTTACATCTGCTGCAGTCACTAGCCACATTCATTGTGCAAAGGCTGGAGGATTCCACTGTCAGCATGGAAGGGACCAATTAGTCATGCGTGGGTTTCATCCTTGCCTCTATAAGAAGTAACACCTCAATAGTCATGGTGGTGTTTTGAGTTTAAATAATCACACATATTTCTTGGTATGTTTTTCAGATCTCCAAGTGCTGTGATTTTGTGTCACATGTGCATTATTTGTTAAAACAGGATTATGGTGTGAATGATGGAGCTGTTTTTTGGGGTGGTGGTGGAGGTGTTACATTTAGACTCTGTCACTCTCGCTAGGCATCCTTTGATTGACTGTGTGTAAGGTGTGGCAATCTGAGTAGTCACACTGGCCCTCCCATTTCCCGTAGTCTTTGGAAATCTGACCGGCAGCATTGAGAAGTAAGTAAAAGGGGTGCCCTCTCAGATGTCCCTTCCTTTTAAGGAATGATGTGTATTAAGTCACAAGATTGGTTGGGGAAGGAGCAGCATGACACAGGTGTATCGTTTCTGTGGTTTGGGATGAGGCGTAAGTGCATAAATTCCAACCAGAAAAGGAAGTGCAGGGAATTCTACTCTCAGGACATGCTTATGGTCCTGACAACTTCTTTGGCAATGTCAGCATCCCCTGGCATTTTGTCATGCATTCTCCTCCAACGTGAAATTCAGGCTTAGTGCATGCAATACGCCAGTCAAGCTTGTGGCTCCTCCAGGAGGGGAGCTGTGACTCATTCATGAGTCACTTGGCCAGCTTGGTTTCTTTACAGTCAATTAAACAAATGAACGAAAACAATTAAAAATAGAAGTTGCAGACTAAGGCTAATCAAAAGGCAACAGTAACTCTTGTCTACTGTCACTGTTGTTTCTCTAGATTGTCATATCTTTAAAAACTCAGTAAGACAAATCTGTTAGTGTTTGATTTTAGATCTCCTGTTTATAATCTAAAAATCAGACCCAGAATCCGATTTACCTTTTTGGTTCTAATCTAGTTATATTGTAATTCTAACACTATGCACAGCTAATTTATGTATTAAATGTAGAATTTTTCATTGGCTAAATGCACTTTCCTCAAATTTGTAAGAGGTTTTCCACTATTCAAAAGTGTTACAAGTTGCATTAAGGCATTGTTGATTATTCAAATTTTCAGATTTATTTTCCAAGTATTAAAAAATTGTGGGTATATTTTCAGGATGTTTTATCTATCAGTTCATATTTTTGAGCCCCTCCTCACCCTTCTCAATTCACATTTTAAAAATTATTAGTTCATCAAATCTAGGAACTGTAAAAATGTCCTACGTTTAATTTTCTCCCCAAATCATAAAATTACAGTAAGGTTTCCAAAAGGGGCATAAATATGTCCTCATCTCTTACACACTAAAAAGCAAAATTCTTCAACTGATCAGGTATTGTCACCTCTTTGATGTCTGTGTGCCTCTGTCGTGGGTGTAGTTCAGAGCCTTATTTCCCTTCCATTAGACCACGGCCTGATACACCATGGTTTCCTTCATCTCCTTGTCATTGTAATAGGAACACCTTTCCCTTTGCTGGTTAACTCCTATTTCTCTCCAAAATGCAACACAGGTAATGGCCTTGGTTGGCCCCTCTGTTTTTGGTGCCTCTCCTGTGTGCCTCCCTAGCACTCCCCCTTTGTCATGGTGCACACCACTGCACCCTGTTGTCCCTTTGCCTCTCCCTACCTGGCTGTGAACTTATTCGGGGCACAGATGGTTTCTTACTCATTTCCGTAACTGCAATCGGTAAGTGAGTGAATGAAATGTTCGTCCTCATTATTCTGATGAGGAAACTTATTTCTAATTTTAGAGACTGAGGACCAAATTTGTGTATTTGTCAGACCCTGGCTTTTCGTTTTCTCCAACCACCGAACATTTCAGTGCTTGTAACACTGTAGGAGAGAGTAGACTCTGTGGTCTCTGTGCAATAGGTGCTGCTGCTCCTTTCTTCCTGGGGAATTATATATTTACTTCTTTGATATACCTTATCACTGTGAATTTTATTTGTCAACTGGCAGTGTAAACTCTGGCTTTCTAGAGGTTTATCTTAGGAAGAGCTCAGTGTTTATCAACTTGAATGACATTTGGCTTAATTGCTTTAAAATGAAGGAATAATTAGAAGCAACTGCTTTGCTTTGGATAACTATAGGAAACTGGAGTCTTACAGCTGTAATTGCCCCCAAATGGAGAAGACCTTAAGAATTTATGTTGAAAGTAGAACACCGCCAATTGTTCTCACTGGCAAATTGGCTGATATGAAAGTTTGCCAACCGGAAACTTGCCCCATCAGTTCGCTTAATCTGTGGGAGGTGAATATATTTTATGAAGAAAAGAGATAGAGGGAAATTAGAGGCTATTGTTACTAGTGTGTGATGGGTTCATGCACTACTAACTCTTCTCCTCAAAGCTGCAGATAGCCTTGTCATGAAAGAATTTGTTTCTTGTAGCATGTCTCCTCTCATTTGCCTCGGTGTGCTGCTATATTTTGTTTCGTATATGCTTTTCTCTTAATAACAACCCAATGATTCACAAAATTCCTCAGAGTGTGTGTACAGTCTGAAGTTTTCTGAATGTGATATTTGAAAATGCTAAATACAGCATATAATTAAAATTTCAGTGGTTAAGTTTTCATCATAACTTATTTTTGGAACTTAGAGTTTCCTTTTTGAGACTTTTGATGTGTAAGAAGGGTACAATTTTTAACAGAGCTATCTGTGTTTGTTAGAACTATACTTTTTTTGTTAGAACTATACTTTTCATAAGAGTCATTCCTCCTGGAGAAACATCTTTGTCTAAAATATTTAGGAATTCTTAAGTAATTGTTACTAATACTCATCTTGGTTAAATGTCTTAAAAAATAATTCCACATATGAGAGATACACACACACACACACAGCCTCTTTAGTTCTGTTTATGTTTTCACAGGAAGAAAAAGAGTGGCAAAATATATTTTCTGCTCTGTTCTAAGGGTTTTGGTCCAGATCACAAGTCTCAAGATTCTTAGCAGCAGAAGAGTTTACAATTCTAAGTAGAGGTACATCTGTTTCTTGTTGTAATATTAATAGATGACATCCAGGAAAGTCTTGGGTTTTGCAATATTTTCATCTAGCCATTTCACAGAATAACTTTAGAGAATGTATCCTTATTCTAAAGGATATAAATATTTAAAGAATAAACTATAGAGTTCTTATAATTCCAAGATAATAAGCATATAAGGCTCTTTTGAAGTTTCCTCGAATAAATCCTAATTTCTTGGATTAGAATTAAGAAACAGCTTTTTGAGTATGGTCACTGATAATGTCAAAAACTGTTTTGCATTCAACAAGGCAGGCCAGAGACCAGTGGTAGTGCTTTCATATTTTGATCTGATCACTATTTTGAGCCAAGCTCCTGATAAGGGCCAAAGAAGAAACTGTAACTTCTGTACTCCTCTTATGATTGTGGATTGTACAATCAAAAGATAGCATGCTTTTTAAAATCACAATTTTCAAGTAATGAGATTTAAATTTTAAAAAAATGTTTTTTGAGACAGGGTTTCATTTTGTTGCCCTGGCTGGCATGGAGTGGCGCAGTCATGGCTCACTGAAGCCTTGAATTCCTGGGCTCAAGCCATCCTCCCACGTCAGCCTCCTGAGGAGCTGGAACTACTGGGTGTGTGTCACCATACTCAGCTAATTTTTAGATTTTTTGTAGAGATGGGGTCTCAGTGTATTCCCCAGACCGGTCTCTAACTCCTGGGCTCAAGTAATCCTGCTGCCTTGGCCTCCCAAAGTGCTGGGGAGATTCAATTTTCATATGTCAATTACATTTACAGAATTTGCAAATCCAATTGCAGGAAATGGGTAGACGAGCTTTAACTTTTTTTCTCCTTCCAATCACTAAACTTGAAGTGAGCTAATTAATGCAGATGGACTCTGAGGACATTTATATTCAGAATTTGAAATGGTCAGATTTTAAAGAGCAATGAGTCTAAGATATCCTTTGCTTATAAAGGGTAGAAGAGGACCAAATAGTTTCTGGAGAAAGGTTATCTTTTGTAGTGAAAAAAACCAAAAACCAAAAAAAAAAAAACCACCACACCACCAACAACCAAATTAAACCTAAACCTCTGGCAAATATAAGTGTTGTAAGCAAAACAAGACAATAAACAAAATAATCACAAAACTGAATAATTTAGAAAGAAATTGTTTACTCTATACTGTCATTTAGGCCTCAGAATAGTAAGAGGTTTTTAATATATTCACACACATTTCATTATTTGGCATAAATTTCTTACACGTAGGCATATTTATTGGGGAGATATATTCCTTAACATTGGGATATGTATGAGTTTCCTATTGCTGCTGTAACAAATTACGACAAATTTAGTAGCTGATAATAACCCAAATTCAGTATTTTAACAGCTCTGGAGGCCAAAGGTTCAAAATCAGTTTCACTGGGCTAAAGTCAAGATGTTGGTAGGACAAATTTTTTTTAGATGCTCAAAGGAAGAAATTAATTTTCTTGCTTTCTTCAACTTCCAGAGGCCACCTGGATTCTTTACCATATGGCCCCTTCTTTATCCTTCAAACCATATCACTTTAATGTCTGTTTCCATCATAACATGGCTTTCTCCTGTTCTGTGGTCAAATCTTACTCTGCCTCCTTTTTATAAAGACCGTTGTGATTATATTTAGGACACACCCAGATAATCCAGTATAACCTTCCTATCTCAAGATCTTTAATTATGTCTGCAAAATCCCTTTTGCCACAATAAGGTATTATTCATGAGTTCCAGGGTTTGGGATGTGGACATCTTTAGAGGCCGTTATTCAACCTACCAGAGTACTTTTACCAGGTCCTTGCAGCATAGTCCCTATGGGGCTGTGTTCTGTAAATCGTATTGCGTAGTTATTGCTCTGTTCCCAGCAAATCACCTGAAGTCTGACATGTTTCCGCATAGTCTCTTCCAGGTGTTGTCCATGCAAACTACTGTCGCTCACTCCTGGGCAGAGGACTTCTGCCAGTTTCTCCATGACTACTACATAAATCACTGAATCATAGTCTTCTCAGCTACAGCCTCTAAGGTGTCATTCACCTTGAACTCCTGAGAAGTATGTCTTCATGCCCACTCTTGAACTTGTGTGGCATGTCTTGTGCTGTGATTTGGGTGCCTTTTGTTAGCTGTTGCGATGAATTAACATTATTACCAGCACATAAAGTAATGTCAGATAAAGTCAATGAACCAATTGACATATGCCACTGAAGCCGAGGTAAACACAAGTGTGGGCACCAGGAATGCCCAGGAATGCGCCAAGCTGGCTCTTGTTGCCTGTATGGGTATGAGAGCCATCATTGTGCTGTGCTGGTTGGCCACAAGAAAAACATTTATTAGCTGTACTGTTAATGTAATAGATTTCTACATTTTTCATATAGAACTGTTCTCAGATTAGTTGCATAAGGGCAGTGCTTAATGTTCAAAGCACAAATTTGAAATAAAATGGTGAGGTATTGAATTACTGAGAATTAGTTCCTTTATCAAACCCCCAAATCTGTGGCATGAAATTAAGGCTGCTTCCATGATGTAATGCTAGTTGTTTTTACTCTCAGTGTGAGCTGACTGTTAATAATGGCTGTGTGATTTTGAGCAGACCATTAAGTTCTTTGGTCTTCATTTTCCTTATTTGTTAAGTAAGGAATAATTTGACTACAATTTGTTACGACAATATTTCAGTCATGTGTTTTAATATCCATGGATAATCTAAAATATGTAAAGTATAATCTGTATCATTTGAATAGTCTAAAACTATTTGTATTGGAAAATTTTAAACATACACAAAGAGAATATGAACTCTCAGGTACCCATCACCTGGATTCAACGGTTATCTAGGTTATCACATTTGCTTCAACTATGCCCCTTTATTCTTTAAAAATGTATGTTTGATTTTTAATTGGCACATAATTGTACATATTTATAGGGTACAATGTGATATTTTGATACATATATTCGATGTGTAATTGTTATTCTGCCTAAGTATTAAAGCAAATCCCAGGCATCATGCTGTTTTTGTCCTTACATGCTTTGATATGCATCTTTAAATTTTTAAACAGTTTCTTAAATAGTCAGAATGCCATTTTCACATCTAACAAAGTGAACAATTTCTTACTATAATCTAACATACAGTCTATATTCAGATTTCTTAGATTGTCTCAAAATGTTTCCTCTACACTTCACTCCAAAGAAGGATCCAAACAAAGTCCATTTAGATCCTTATTGCATTTGAATTTTACCTGTGAGTCACTTTTAATTTAGTGGTCCTTTTCTCTAGGTAGTAACGTGATCAGGAAACCAGGTCACTTGTCTCGTAGACTATCTTACATTCTGTATTTGTTGTCTTACTTTCTCATGGTGTCATTAACTTGTTCCTCTATATAACACCTTAAAATTGAATATTAGCTCTGAAGGCATGAACAGATTAATATTCAACTATTTTTGCTAAGATATATCATAGGTGATGCAGTATACTTCATTTTGTTCCACATCAGAGGTAAATAATGGCTGGTTGCCCATATGTAGATTTGCTAAGATTGATCAGTGGGTTTAGGTGGTGACAGCATCATCTCTTCAGTATAAAGTTTTTCATTGACTTTTCATCAATGGTGTCATTTATTATTAATCTTTGCCTAAAACAATTTTTTAGGACTTGCAAAATGGTGGTTAAAAAAAAACGACATTGATTCTTTAACATTTTTTGACTGGAATTCTTTTGTAAAGAAGAGCCTTTTCTTATCAACTAGGTAACCTTGAAAGTGTAATACATATGGGAAAGGCAGAAGTAGTTAGGTAATTATTTTCCTTTGATTACCAATTTTCAGAGTAAGTCATTTCTAGTAATGACTAATTGTTGCGGGAAGTCAGGGACCCCAAATGGAGGGACTGGCTAGAGCTGCGGCAGAGGAACATAAGTTGTGAAGACTTCATGGATATTTATCACTTCCCTAATAATACTCTTATAATTTCTTATGCCTGCCTTACTTTAATCTCTTAATCCTGTTATCTTTGTCAGCTGAGGATGTATGTCACCTCAGGACCCTGTGATGATTGCATTAACTGTACAAATTGATTGTAAAATGTGTGTTTGAACAGTATGAAATCAGCACACCTTGAAAACAAACAGAATAATGGCAATTTTAGGGAACAAGGGAAGACAACCATAGGTCTGACTGCCTGCGGGATCGGGCGAAAAGAGCCATATTTTTCTTCTTCCAGAGAGCCTATAAACAGACGTGCAAGTAGGAGAGATGTCACTAAATTCTTTTCCTAGCAAGGAATATAATATTAAGACCCTAGGAAAAGAATCGCATTCCTGGAGGGAGATCTATAAATGGCCGCTCTGGGAGTGTCTGTCCTATGCGGTTGAGATAAGGACTGAGATACGCCCTGGTCTCCTGCAGTACCCTCAGGCTCACTAGGATTAGGAAACCAGTCCTGGTAAATTTGAGGTCAGACTGGTTCTCTGCTCTTGAACCCTGTTTTCTGTTAAGGTGTTTATCAAGACAATATGTGCACTGCTGAACATAGATCCTTATCAGGAGTTTCTGATTTTACCCTGATCCTGTTTCCTCAGAAGCATGTGATCTTTGTGACCTACTCGCTGTTCATACACCCCTCCCCTTTTGAAATCCCTAATAAAAACTTGCTGGTTTTGCAGCTCAGGTGGGCATCAGGGACCTACCAATATGTGATGTCACCCCTGGAGGCCCATCTGTAAAATTCCTCTCTTTGTACTCTTTCTCTCTTTCTCTTTCTAGGGAAAATAGAAAGAACCTATGTTGAAATATTGGGGGTGGGTTCCCCCTATAGTTGTCTTGCTTTCTCATGGTGTCATTTGTTCCTCTGTATATTATAATACCTTAAAATTGAATATTAGCTCTGAAGGCACGTGTTCATGATATTCAACTATTTTTTCTAAGATACATCATAGGCGATGCAGTGTACTTCATTTTGTTCCACATCAGAGGTAAATAATGGCTGGTTGCCCCATACATAGATTTGCTAAGATTGATCAGTGGATTTAGGTGGTGACAGTATCATCTCTTCAGTATAAAGTTTTTCATTGACTTTTTATCAATCGGTTCATTTATTATTAATCTTTGCCTAAAACAATTTTTTAGGACTTGCAAAATGGTGGTTAAAAAAAACATTAGTTCTTTAACATTTTTTGACTGGAATTCTTTTGTAAAGAAGAATCTTTTCTTATCAGCTAGGTAACCCTGAAAGTGCAGTACATATGAGAAAGCCAGAAGTAGTTAGGTAATTATTTTCCTTTGATTACCAATTTTCAGAGTAAGTCATTTCTAGTAATGACTAACTGATTTTTTTCTGGAGGGGAGGGGCAGACTTTCTATTGTTTTAAGTCTCATTCTGAGCTACTGGGTCTTTATATATTCAATGTGTTTTTATCAAGGTACTCATAATTCTTTTAAACTTTTTTTTTTTAGTTTTAATTTTTGTAGGTACATAGGTATACCTATTTATGGATTACAGGAGATATTTTGATATAGGCATGCAATGTATAATAGTCACATCAAGGTACATGGTGTATCCATCATGTCAAGCATTTATGCTTTGTGTTACAATCCAGTTATACTCTTTTAGTTATTAAAAAATATACAATTATTTTTGACTGTAGTCACCCTATTGTGCTTGCAAATAGTAAATCTTATTATTTCTATTTTTTGTGTGTACCCATTAACCACCCCTACTTCCCTTCCAACCACCCACTACCCTTCCCAGATTCTGGTAACCATCCTTCTATTCTCTATCTCCATGAGTTCAATTATTTTAATTTTTTAGCTCCCACAAATAAGTGAGAACATGCCAAGTTTGTCTGTCTGTGCCTGGCTCATTTCACTTAACATAATGACCTTCAGTTCTGTCCATGTTGTTGCAGAGGACAGGATCTCATTTTCCTTTGTGGCTGAGTAGTACTCCATTGTGTATAAGCACCACATTTTCTTTATCCATTCATCTGTTGATGGGCACATAGGTTGCTTCCAAATCTACTTTAAGCTGATAACAACACTGTTTGCATAAGCAAACAAACAAGCAAAAAGAAAACTAATAAAACTCTACACTTTAACTTTGTCCCTCCACTTCTTAACTTTTTATTATTTCTGTTTATATCTTATTGTACTGTCTGTCTGGAAAAGTTCTTGTAGTTATTATTTTTGATTAGTTCATCATTTAGTCTTTCTACTTAGGAGTAGTTTACATACCACAGTTACAGTGTTATATAATGTTCTGTATTTTCCTGTGTACTTACTATTACCAGTGAGTTTTGTACCTTCAGATGATTTCTTATTTCTCATTTATGTCCTCTTCTTTCTGATTTAAGCATTTAACGTTTCTTGTAGGACAGGTCTGGTGTTGATGAAATTATTTAGCTTTTGTTTGTATGAGAAAGTCTTTATTTCTCCTTCATGTTTGAAGGATATTTTCACCGAATATACTATTCTAGCACATATGTTTTTCTCCTTCAGGACTTTAAATATGTCATGTCACTCTCTCGTGGCCTGTAAGATTTCCACTGAAAAGTCTACTGCCAGATATACTGAAATTCCATTGTGTGTTATTTGTTTCTTTTTTCTTTCTACTTTTTGGATTCTTTCTTTATCTTTGATTTTTGGGAGTTTGATTTTCAAATATCTTGAGGTAGTCTTCTTTGGGTTAAATTTGCTTAGTGTTTTAGAAGCTTATTGTACTTGGATATCGATATCTTTCTCTAGGTTGGGAAGTTCTGTATTGTTATCCTTTTGAATAAGCTTTCTGCCCATATCTCTTTCTCTACCTACTCTTTAAGGCCAATAACTCTTAGATTTTCCCTTTCAAGGCTGTTTTCTAGATCTTCTAGGCATGCTTCATTGTTTTTTATTCTTTTTTCTTTTGCCTCCTCTGACTGTGTATTTTTAAATAGCCTATTGTCAAGCTCACTAATTCTGCTTAATCAGTTCCGATAAAGACTGATACATTCTTCAGTGTGTCATTGCATTTTTAAACTCCAGAATTTCTACTTAACCTTTGAAAATTATTTCAATCTCTTTGCTAAATTTATCTGATAGAATTCTGAATTCCTTCTCTGTGTTATCTTGAATTTCTTTGAGTTTCCTCAAAACAGCTATTTTAAGTTCTCTGTCTGAAAGGTCACATATCTCTGTTTCTCCAGGATTGGTCCTTGATGCCTAATTTAGTTCATTAGGTGAGGTCATGTTTTCCTGGATGGTCTTGGTGCTGGTGGATGTTTGTCTGTGGCTGGGTATTGAAGAGTTAGGTATTGTAGTCTTTGAGGTCTGGGCTTGTTTGTACCTATCTTTCTTCCAAAGGCTTTCTGGGTATTCAAAAGGACTTGGGTGTTGTGATCTAAGCTGTATCTGCATTAGAAGGGCACCCCAAACCCAGTAACGCTATGGTTCTTGTAGAGTTGTAGAGGCACTGCCTTGATGGTCTTTGATAAGATCTGGAAACATTCTCTGGCCCACCAGGCTGAGGCTTTTGTTCTCTTCCCTTACTTTATCCCAAATAGAGTTTCTCTCTCTGTTCTGGGCTACCTGGAACTGAGGGTGGAGTGACACAAACACCCCTTTGGCCACCACTACCGGGACTGCACTCTGAAGCCAGTACCGCACTGGGTCTCACTCAAGACCCACTGTAACCACTCCCTGGTTACTGCCTATGTTCTTTCAAGGCCTTGGTGTTCTACCATCAGCAGGTGGCGAAGTCAGGTTTGTGTCCTTCCCTTCAGGGCAGCAAGTTCCCCCAGGCCCCAGCTGGGTCCAGAGGTATCATCTGGGAGCCAAGGACTGGGGTCCAAAATCTTAGAAGTCTACCTGGTGTTCTATTGTATGGTGTCTGAGCTGGCATACAAACCATGAGACACAGTTCTTCCTACTCTTCTCTCCCCTTTCCATGGGCAGAGGAGCCTTACCCCATGGCCAACATCACAGGCCCACAGGGAGTACTGCTAGACTACCACCAATGTTCTATTAAGGGTCAAGGGCTCTTCAGACAGCTTGTCATTAATGCTACCTGACCTGGGACTCCCCTTCCAGGGCAGGGGGCTCTCCTCTGTCGAAGGGCAGGTCCAGAGCTAAGCCTGTAATTGGAGACCCACCAGAGCCCACTTGAAGCTATATCCCCCTGTGACTGAGCTGGTACCTAAGGTACAATACAAAGTCCCCTTTGCTATTTCTTCTTCTTTTCTCAAACAGAAGGCATCTCTCTCCATAGCTACCACAGCTGGGAATGTCGTGAGTCTCACCTGAAGCTAGCAAGTCTCAGAGTCTGATCTGAGGCCCATGGTGTACTACCTGGGTACTGATGCTGGTTATTTAGGGACCAAGGGCACTTCAGTCAGAAGGTGATTGGTCCTGCCAGAACTGAGCCCATCACTTCATGGCAGTGGGTTCCCTTGTGGCCCAGAGTGTGTCTAGAAATGTTGTCCAGGAGCTAGGGCCTGGAAAGGGGACCTCATGACTATGGTGTCCTATCCTGCTGTGGCTGAGCTGGTATCCAAGATGCAAGACAAGGTCCTCTTTACTCTTCCATCTTCTCTGCTGAAGCAAAGGGAAGGATTCTCTTTTGGAGCTGAGAGCTGTGCAGCATGGGGTTAGGGGAGGGGTGTGGTACAAGCAGTCCCTTAGTCACCCAGCTGGTGTTTCAGTAGGTTGTGTTCCCCCACAGTCCCCTGGCTCTGAGCCCGGTTCAACATTAGGAATCACCTAGGAATTGCAATCCTTCTGGTCTAGACTGCCTTTCAAGTTTATGTTGGGCCCCAGAGCACTTTAGCCTGTGGTGGTGAGGCTTGTGGGAACTCAAGTTCTGACTGCTGAGATGGGCAATTCCCCTCTGGCCAGGGCTGGTTTAAATACTCCCTTCATGGGCGGACTTCAGCTGAGTTCAGCCTGGTTTGGATTTCTGCTGTGATGGGGCAACACTGAGTTAAATGCAATGCCTCACGCTTGCTGCACTCTTTCTCTACCATGTGCACAGATTCTCTCTCTGTACCACTCAGCTACTACCAGGAGATGGGGGAGGGGTGGCATCCATGATTCAAGACTGTCTTTCTTATCCTCTTCAGTGCTGCTTTCAGTGACATGAAGTTAAAACCAGGTACTGTGAGTGCTCACTTGATTTTTGGTTCTTATCAAGGTGCTTTTTTGTGTAGTTAGTTGTTAAATTGGTATCATTGAAGGAGACAGTTGGTGGAGCCTTCTATTCCACCATCTTGCTCTGCCGTCTTACCCATTATGCTTCTTGATATTCAACTTGTCCTGTGTTTGGCCAATGGAAGCCCCTTGTTGATTCTTTGTTTTTGTTTTTGAGATGCAAGTCTTGTTCTGCCACCCAGACTGGAGTGCAGTGGCACGATCTTGGCTCACTCTAACCTCCACTCCTAGGTTCAGGCCACTCTCCTACCTCAGCCTCCCGAGTAGCTGGGATTACAGGCACCTGCCACCATGCCTGGCTAATTTTTGTATTTTTTTAGTAGAGATGAGTTTCACCATGTTGGCCAGGCTGGTCTTAAACTCCTGACCTCAGGTGATCTGCCTGCCTCGGCTTCCCAAAGTGCTGAGATTACAGGCATGAGCCACCACATCTGGCCCCTTGTTGATTCTTGTAACAATTTTTTACATCAGTTTTTAAAAGATGTAAGAGATACATATCTGTTTATATATACATATATATGTTATATATAACATATATATCTGTTTGTATATACATATATGTATATATGTAACATTTTTTCTTTGATTTATTTTTAATTACATAGTTCAATAGCATTAAGTGTGTGTCCACATTGTTGTGCAATCATAACCACCGTTCATCTCCAGAACTCATCTTCCCAAATGTAAACTCTGTAACTCTGTAACATTAAACAGTAATTTCCTATTCCCCCTTCCCCTATCCATTGGCAGCCACCATTCTACTTTTTTGTGTGTGTGCCTATACATTTGACTACACTAGATACCTCATGTAAGTAGAATCATACATTTGTGGTCTTGTGACTAGCTTATCTCACTTAGCATAATGGCTTTGAGGTTTATCCATGTTGCAGCATATGGCAGAATTTCCTTCCTGAAATTTAAGGTTGAATAATAGTCCATTGTATGTATATACCATATTTTGTTCTTCCATTTAGGTATTGATGAATACTTGAGTTGCTTTAATCTTTTGGCCATTGTGAGTAATGCTGCTCTGAACATGAGTATACAAATTCAACTTTTAAAGTATAATATTGGTTTGTGTACCTTCTTTAAATAATTATACAGCTCACTGAATATTCACAAACTGACTTTCCTATATAGTTAGCATAGGATATTACTGGTACCCTAGAATCCCACTTTGGTCCCTCCCTCAGGCCTGAAAGGTACTTCTATCTTGACCTTCAACACTATAGATTAGTTTTTCCAATTTCTTTTTTTTAAGTGTACGTAAATAGAATCACACATAATGCACTCTTTTGTGTCTGGCATCTTTTGTTCAATATCATGTTTTGAGACATATCCACATTGTCCCATGCAGCAATATTTTGTTCATCTTATAAATGTACCATATTTTATCCATTTTTCTGCTTGCAAGTTTTAGTATTACAAATAACACTGCCTTGACCATTCTGTACATATCTTTTGCTGAATGCCTACATATCTTTTGGGACACATTTCTATTGCATATAGAACTAGGAGTGGCTTTTAACTGTGTCATTCTAGCTGTATCACACAGCATTCACCAGAGTTTCTCTAAATATTCTTAATGTCTTTGTGTTGTTCTGTGTTTAACATTTAATATGCCAAGGGTTCTCAAGGAACATATGGTCACAGTTTTTTTTTCCCCCAATGGCATCTGTAAAGAAACAGGATAAACATTTCACCATACCATCAACTTTCCAAATAGATATGAAGGCACTATGTTTAGCTGTCAGTTAAATCAGTTTGGTCGTGTATGCAATGCATTTACAGCTTCTTTAATTTTCTTAGTGTATATTGTATTCGCGTGATCAGAAATTCTGAATGCCATAGATATTTTTGGTGGTGATATGCTGAGAAGCTGACAAAAGTTGAGAGGTAACCAGAGATAATATATCCTTTTTGCTGATGTGGCCACTTTAATGTCATTAAGGCCCTGTCAGTCACCCAGAGAACCAGCTATTTTTTTAAATTGAGTGTTTACAGGGGTTTTTTTTTTGGTCATAATATTGACTGGAGGGTAAAATTGGTTATCAAGCTGACGTCATTTAGTAACATTCAAAATTATGTGGAAAGAATTTATAATGATTTGTAATTTAGACATAGACATTTAGTTTTAAAATAGCAATGACATAGATTTACTTATTTTTAATTCTTTGCCTTCAAAACTGCAATGGGTTGTTGACAAATTTCTGTCACTTCTCACCAATAAGATTCTACAGGGAACGGGAGAGAAGAAAGAGGTTGTATCCATGGCCGTATCCCTTCTCCAGAATATGGAATTACATGTTCTAAAAACTGCTCTAAAAGCTCCAGAGTGAAAAGTCCAAAACAGTATTGTTTTAGTTGATTTGGGCTGCTATAAAAAAAGACTGTAGACTGGGGAGCTTATAAACAACAGGAACTTACACAGTTCTTGAGGCTGGGAAGTCCAGGATGAAAATACCAGCAGGTGTGGTGTCTGGTAAGGGCCTGTTTCCTGATTTATAGATGGCATCTTCTCATTGTGTCCTTATAAGATGGAAGGGCAAATGAGTCCCCTTAGGCCTTGATATGGTTAGGCTTTGTGTCCTCATCGAAATCTCATCTTGAATTGTAATCCTCAGGTGTTGAGGAAGAGACCTGGTGGGAAGTGACTGGATCATGGGGCAGTTTCACCCATGCTGTTCTCATGATAGTAAGTGAGTTCTTATGGAGTCTGATGGCTTTATAAGCATCTAGCATTTCCCCTGCTTGCACTTATTTTTCCTGACACCATGTAAAGAAGGTTTTTGCTTCCTCTTCACCTTCCTCCATGATTGTAAGTTTCCTGAGGCCTCCTCAGCCATGCAGAACTGAGTCAATTAAACTTCTTTTCTTTATAAATTACCCAATCTTAAGTATTTTTTTAAATAGCAGTGTGAGAATGGACTAATACAGGCCTATTTTATAAGGTGACTAATTTAATTCATGAAGGCTCTGTTCTTATGATCTAATTACCTCCTAAAAGGTCTCATTTCCTAATATCATCACCTTCAGGGTTAGGATTTTCAACATATGAATTTAGGGTGGGAGAAAGACTCAAACCTTCAAACCATAGCAAATTCTGTGGGCTGATACAATGGGACTGGTTATTAGTTGGGGGTTAAGCAATTCCAAAACAAAACCCAAACACACAGAAATATACCATATGAGTCCATTTATATAAAGTTTTAGAAAATGCAAATTAATTTATAGTGACACAGAGCAGATTGGTAGATGCTAGGGACAGGAAGGGATGGAAGACAGACATGACAAAAGAGCATAAAAACAACTTTGGAAGCCATTGAGGGTGATGGAAATGTTCACTCCCTTGATTTTGGTGGTGGTTTCATAGATGTATACACCTGAGACAACTCATCAAATTGTGCTCTTTAATATGTGCAATTTATTGTACATGAGTCACACTTCTATTAAAAAACAGCAATGATGTAAAATGTTTCCTCTTAATATTCTTAAAAATTAAGTTGATGGTGGTTAGGAAATTACTAGTTTTTAGGCCATGTTGCAAGAACAAAAAGCTAAGCTAATATTCTTTATACAATATAACTTGTATAGATACATATTCATATAAAACTTTAAAAAGTGGAAGTCACAATATAAATCTCACAGGGTACTTGGGATGTTGCTATTTCTGTTAGATAATACACTTTCAGTTTTTAACTTCCGTAAAATATGCCTAAAAATCCCTTCTACTGCCTGGATAAACTGAGTGATTTTTTTTTTTTTTCTGGATATTGAGACACAAAACAAGACATTAATTTCCTCCTTCTAGAGTTTTTTTTGGCAGTCAGTTATATAAATATGTATTATGATACAGCTTGATGTGGACAGCACTCGAGGTGTGTGCAAGGTAGAGTGATGGATGAGCCTAGAGGAGGCAACTGACAACACTCTGGCTGGAGTGGGGTGATGTGATATATGAGGGCCTGGTTGTTTTCCTGAATACAGTTTTGACAGATCAAGTAGATTTATAATCTAATTTATGCACTTCACAAGCACTGAATCGTTCTCAGAAGAACTCAGTGTCTATTCCTTGGGTTATGTTTGTGAGGCAGGTTGAAGGCCTGGTTTACTCAAAAAAGCTGAGAAGACATTAAATAACTAGGTTAATGTTATCCTCCATGAACTAGTGTAATAGCAAGGAATAGCACTCATATTTTAATTTCTCATACTTTTAATACCTTTTTTCTGGTTTTTACAGATTAAGAAAATCAAAACCATGTATTTAATGCCTTCCCATTTGTAAATTTTCTTAGAACGTTACAGTAGATAATTTCACTTTAGAACTAAAGATGGGAGGATTTTTAAATAATAAATAATTTCAGATATTAAGAGTGTTTACCACCATAATTTTCATTTAAAACATTTTCCTCTGGGTGCTTTGTTGAAATTAGGAAACACATCTCTAAGGGATGGCTGGTTATGGAGTGATGACTTGGTTGTCAGGCAGGTTTCATGTTTGAGTAGAATAAACTTTCCTACCACTTTCCAGAACTTTACTGTGTCTAGCCTTATGTGTAGTTCTGGATTTAGCCTTTTAGACAAACATTCTTGCAGGTGGTTTCTAGCTTTTTATCATCAGGAACCTTCTTACAATTTAGAGGGGGAAAAAGAGCCATGTTTACCTTTCCCCAGTTCCTTACCCTCTGCAATATGAGAAGTGCTGTAGGGCAGGCCTAAGTGAAGTATTATGGAGTGCGTTTCACGAAAGTGTGTGATGCAGTTTAAAGATTGGAGTAGAGTGTTGATACATGGCAATGGGGTGGATCAGGTCGAGAGTGAAGGCCCAGAGGAAGGATACATAGATCCTTAAGGCCAGGCTTTCGGATATCTGCAGCAAGCGATGAGAGAGCAGATGGGATTGCAGTAGCCATGTATGACATGCAGATGAACTTGCAGGAAGCTACTGAAGGATTTTAAGTAGGAAAATAATATAATTGGAATTAATTTTGTTTTAGAATAATCTAGCAAGGAGCAGGGTGAAGGTGAATTGCAGTAGAGAGGGAAACCAGTTAAAAAGTTTTGTGATAGTATCTGTACAAAATACAATATTAATTAAAAGACTAAGTTGTGTTTTATGCTATTTATCTGCTTATTTTGTATATAACACAATGTGAGATGTGGAGAGAACAAAGTATAAATAAAGCTTTTGTCTGTTCTCAGCTAGCTTAAAAGCTACAAAGGAGAAATATCTATATCTATATCTATATCTATATGTATGCCTCATTTATATACACACACAAATAATCATAAGGGAAAATATGCTGATCACTGTAAGAGGTACAAACAAGGTTCTAGGAAATTCAGGATCCCTTGTCACTGGAGGAGAAGGAAATGTTTGTATTTCCTTTGAGCTCACTTTAATTTTTTAAAAAGAGTATTTAATAAATTACATAAAACAATTTTGCAATAAAATATAAGGAATAGGTGGGGAGCTTTTTCATCAAAGAAATGGTTTGGAGAGTTCAAACTAGTTGGGTAGAATTTCCTGATTTTGAAACAGATTATCCAGAGATATATACATTTGTGAGATATCATTTCATAGCGTTTTAGGTAAGCAAAATGCCCTGTCTCTCCCTCCAAGGCAACAGTTGGTGGACATGTTTACCACCCTTAGGTTTTTGTTGGGTTTGGTTTAGTTTTAGCCTCATCATTTAGGGGAGAAGAATTTTGTGCCTATTTGCCCTGAAGTTTCGTTAGTGGATGGTTGTGTTTATACCCCGTGTATGGTAATGATGAATTCCTATGCATTTTATCTAGCTTTTTAACTTTTTTTTTTTTTTTTTTTTTTTGAGGCGGAGTCTCGCTCTGTCGCCCAGGCTGGAGTGCAGTGGCGCGATCTCGGCTCACTGCAAGCTCCGCCTCCCGGGTTCCCGCCATTCTCCTGCCTCAGCCTCCCAAGTAGCTGGGACTACAGGCGCCGCCACCACGCCCGGCTAATTTTTTTTGTATTTTTAGTAGAGACGGGGTTTCATTGTGTTAGCCAGGATGGTCTCGATCTCCTGACCTCGTGATCTGCCCGTCTCGGCCTCCCAAAGTGCTGGGATTACAGGCTTGAGCCACCGCGCCCGGCCTAGCTTTTTAACTATTAAATGAAGCTTGGTTTAAGAAACTCTTTAGATGGTAGCATTGTGCCAATCCTGTTCCCATTTTATCACATCCTATACGTTAAGTCTAGTTCAGCAGAGCATTATGCTACATTCCCTTCTCAGTGAATTATAGATCTTGAAGCTTTTACACACTATGTTCTGGAAGAAAGTATAACTGTTTCCTGTCGGGTTGAAATGCAACCTAAAGATATTTCAACTGCTTCTGTAATAAGGAGATAAGGTCAGACATGATGAAAGAAAAGATTACCACTGATTTTTTTCCCTTTTATTCAAGTGATTTCAAGGAATTATTTCGTAAGAAAATCACCTCAACTGATGAAAACCAGTGTTAATTTCCTCTTTCATTTTTTTTTAAATTACCTTTATTAAGGTAATATTTTTCATGTTTCTTAGTTCTGTTTCTGGGACATTGATTCCGTTTTTTTTTTTTTAATTTTCTTTCTGTTCTTATTAAGATACATGGTTTATGGTGATTTCATAAGATAGTTTAACTGTTAAGAAATTGTTTTTACATATTTATGGAAATATTCTATAGGTCTTTATACAATGTTAGTATTTATGTGTTTACCTGTATAACTGTGATAAAATATAATGCTTACAAGGTTTTATAATACTTAGAGGAAATTATGCAAAATGTATATATTTCCCTCTCTATCTTCCTACCGGTCCATCCATCCATTCATCCAAAGTTCAGGTCTGTCAGCTTGGGCAAGCCATTTAACTTCTCCTGGCCTTGCTTTCTCATATTTAAAACAATAGTCTTGTAGAAGATAAATTCTTAGACTTTTTGTACTTTTATCCAGGGTTTTCAGACAACTTTCCAATTTATATTAAGAATAAGTTAAAACATAAACTATCAGAACTTATCAGCCACATGAAAATTTCATTAAAATAGGCTCATTGGAGCCATGTAATAGAATTAGTCCAGATTCAATACATTTACATTACTTTCCTCTAAATGCAATCACATGCTTAAATTGATGAGCAATAGTATAATAGTTCCATAGTGAATTTGATTCAAGCGATAATTATGTTAAATTTTCTCTACAAAAATTCATAACCATTCAATAAAGCTTTAATATATTGTCATCTAAAGGTAGATGTAAGTTTTGTTTTTAGAATAACTGTTGAGTATATTTCAAGTGATTGATTTGTTTTTTTAATTATAAATTTATAACCAATGAGTAACGATTTATTGATTTTATGAATGGTAAATAAAACATACATCGGAGAATAACTTGAGTGGTAAGCTGTATCCAGTTCAGTTATAGATATGGTAATTTGAGGAATATTTTTGATATTTTTTCACTTGGCACATGTAACTGTGAAAATATACTTTAAAATATGCCGTGGCCCAGCAGGGTGGCTCACGCCTGTAATCCCAGCACTTTGGGAGGCTGAGGTGGGCGTATCACCTGAGGTCAGGAGTTCAAGACCAGCCTGGCCAACATGGTGAAACCCTGTCTCTACTAAAAATACAAAAAATTAGCTGGGCACGGTGGCAGGTGCCTGGAATCCAGCTACTTGGGAGGCTGAGGCAGGAGAATTGCTTGAACTCGGGAGACGGAGGTTGCAGTGAGCTGAGATTGCACCATTGCACTCCAGCCTGGGCAACAAGAGCAAAACTCCATCTTAAAATATATATATATGTGTGTGTGTGTGTGTGTATATATATGTATGTGTGTGTGTGTATATATGTGTGTGTGTATATATATGTGTGTGTGTATATATATGTGTGTGTGTATATGTGTGTGTGTGTATATGTGTGTGTATATGTATATGTGTGTGTGTGTGTATGTGTGTGTGTGTATATATGTGTGTGTGTATATGTATATGTGTGTGTGTATATATGTGTGTGTGTGTGTATATATATGCCTTAAAAGTACTTTTTACTTTATGGTTCATTTTCATGGAGTGGTTTATTTTTTCCATCAACATACCTAAAAAATTCAGATACAGTGAGAAAATGCTTCTAAAATAGAATGTGTCAGAATATTCTTGGTTTCTTTTGCCTCTTGCATCATTTATCCACAGCCCCTCCCCCTCCCTCCACCTTCATTGACCTCGGCTTGGTTTGTGACAATCCAGGTTTACATTTTTGAAATATTAAATGCTCTCAGAGAGCTAAAGATTTGGCTGTGTTAGGTTCTGATATTTAGGGACCTCCTGAGCTCCACAGTCCCATTTACCAGGTCTGCTGTTGGTAAAATCATTGCCACCTGCACTCTGGTTTTTAGTTCCACTGCTTTGCTGAAATCATGGTATTTGAGTTTTTCATCTGATTCTGTAATATTTTCATTTCCAGCATGTCCCTTTCTTACTGTGTTATCTTTCCCAACCCTGCCTGTGGGTGTTCCTGTTCCCCAAAGGTGTTTTTCACACTGTATGTTCAGACCTGGACATACATTAATTCCCTTTCTTTTGGCCAGTCTGAAAGCTACTGGAGAGCAAAAACTTTATTTCCTTCTCAAGTTAGTTTTGTGGTTCACATAGAAAAGGTATTCATAGAATACTTGTTGATTAAATAATTAACTGTTATTCTATTCCATTACTACCCTTTTTCAGTTAATTCCTGGGTCTGTGCATCTCAGCCCTTAATGTATACAGGTTAAGTATTCCTCATCTGAAAATGCAAAATCTGAAATACTCCAAAATCTGAAACTTGCTGAGTACCAATATGTGGCTCAAAGGAAATGTTCATCAGAGTATTCTGGATTTCAGATTTTTGGATTAGGGAAGCCCACGCAGTATCTAATTTGAAAATATTCCAGAATTGAAAAAAATTCAAAATTCGAAACATTTCTGGCCTCAGCATTTCAGATCAGGGATACTCAGCCTGTATTCCAACTTTGATCTTAGACTTTTTTGTCTGCTGGACAATTCTCCTTGACTCTTCTTCTGTAAATTCAAACATAACATGTCTGAGACTCAATGTCTTTCTTGTGTTCTGTTTTTACTGGTGGTATCATCATTCTTTTAGTCAGTCAGGTTTGAAAATGTCTAGTATCTTTTTAAAAGTTATGGTGCCCCTTTATGATCCAGGAGTATGGTGGGTCAGATCTGTGAGCTGTCAGATAGACCGATGGCTAGAATTCTGGCAGTCACTTCACTTGTTGAATCTTAGTTCCCTTATCTATAAAATTCCTACTTCTTGGACTTGTTTTGAGGATTGTGTCAGAATGTCCATGAGAGTGCTGAGCGTGGTCCCTGGTGTGTGGTGAATGCTGAGTGAGCTGTCTGTGACACCCAGTGTGTCATGAGGGGTTCTGTGATGCTTTTCAGCTACCTCACTACTTTGGTGAGGCTGCTGCTGATGCTTCAGTACAGTTTCTCATCTCTTGCGTGGATTCTTGCAGCAGGGGCCTCTGCTCTGGCCCATGCAGGACTCCACCAATAGATTTTGATTATTTCCTTCGCCTCAGAAACCATGATGATTTTCTGCACCCAGCTTGATCAAGCCTGTGCACACCTCAGTTTGATATTTAAACTTTTGGACAATCTGATCTTCACCAACATTTCTAGCCTTAGTTTGGTCTCCTCTGCATGAATTTCCAATCACTGTCTTCACACTTTCTATCTCCTCTACTTGTCTTGTGTATCCCACAGTTTCTTCTCCTCTCCTTTGTGTCTAGTTTTCTAACCATCATTTGTGGCCCCTGATTCTTGCTGTCCATGAGGTTTCTCCTGAACCCTTTCTTGTGACATTGTTCTTCCTACTTAATCCATGAATCTTATTAATTAATTCATTCACTCATTCCTTGTAAGGTAGTGATTCTAGACACTTGTTCTAGTTATAGACACTTGGATATACTGGTGATCAATAAAGAGACACTCCAACCATCCCAGAACTTATGTTGTTTATCAGTATTTATTTTACAGGGAATCATGTTTTGTGACATCTTTGTATAATTTGCATTTATTTGTTGAACTTCTATAAAATTTTTTCCCTGTACAAATTGTAAATTACTTGATAGATAGGTATTTTACAGCTTTTAATATTTCCTTTAATGTCTTATTTGATATTTTACACAGAGAAGGAACTCAAATATTGGTTAATTATAGAGGGTCACATTCATGGCTTGAGGTTTGAAACTACACCTTCAAAATCAAAAATATTACTTGCAATATATTTGAAATCAGATTTGTATGTTATGCTTTAGGTATATGTTTCTTTTTTTTTTTTTTTTTTTTTTTTGAGACGGAGTCTCTCTCTGTTGCCCAGGCTGGAGTGCAGTGGCCAGATCTCAGCTCACTGCAAGCTCCGCCTCCCAGGTTTACGCCATTCTCCTGTCTCAGCCTTCTGAGTAGCTGGGACTACAGGCGCCCGCCACCTCGCCCAGCTAGTTTTTTGTATTTTTTTAGTAGAGACAGGGTTTCACCGTGTTAGCCAGGATGGTCTCGATCTCCTGACCTCATGATCCGCCCATCTCGGCCTCCCAAAGTGCTGGGATTACAGGTTTGAGCCACCGTGCCCGGCCAGGTATATGTTTCTTTTTAAGAAAGATCTGTAACAGCATAGTTTGATCGTAGTAATTGAGATTTTTCTGATAAAAATTTGACCATGAGTGGACAGTATGCTTCTATTCTTACCAATAGTAGGTAGAACACATTTGATATCACTTGAACTTACCAGAAAGTTTTTATCTTCCTTTCATATTTTTTGTGTGTGTAACACTCCCCTTCCTTTTTAATGTGATGTCTGAATTAATATTTGAAAAAATTCTATATTTAGAGCAACAAGCAGTTAAGTATTAATAGTTTTTGTTACTGTGGAAAATAATAGAAGTAACTGATGATTGTCATTTGCATGGCTTGAAGGCCTTCTCTGACCTTCTATGCGGAGTTAAATGCTCCCCTCATTGCTCTCAATGTGCACATCCCCTGTGCTTCCTATTTTGTGATGCTTTCCAGAGTTATTATTATTTGTATAGTGTCTAATTTTCCTACTAGACCACATGCTTCATGAGGGCAGGAGCTCTTTCTGTTGTCTTCATGACTCAATTGCCAGGACCTAGTAAGTCCACAGCACATATAACGAGTGCTCACTAAAGATGCATTGCAGTAAATTTGACATTCATTCACTAATCAAATACTTACTGCATTCTTGTAGATGTCAGGGACTGAGCTGGGCTCTGGGTTTGCATTGGAGAATAAAACACAGCCCCTGTCCACAGGGTGCTCATCAACTAGCAAAATGTGCTAAATTTATCGTATTTAACTGACATTTATATACTGTTTAAAGTTTCTAGATTTTTTTTTAAGCCCTCAAAATAACTCTGTGAAGAGATATCATTTCCCTCTCTAGATGAGGACAAGATCAAGTAACTTACTCAAGTTCACATAGGATTGGAACCTGCCTCTGTCTGATTTCCAAATCCTTCACCTGAGACCTGTGCTACTTCCGCCAGTAAATCACATGGGGGTGATAGTCGTAACTTGCACCTGGCTTATCAGAAATTAAATCTGTTTCTCTTGGCTCATGTGTTTTTGGGTTTGCATTAAAAACTGGGGCAAGGAATTCAGGTTTGGAAATGAGCCCACTACTGATTGACGCTTTTGCATCTCATTAAACCTTTTCTAGTCAGTCTTATCCTCTTTTCTTTGAAACTCTTTTCCTGTTACCACAATTTTTCATGGTGATATTTTTGTTTGACTTTGGAAACTGACTAGTCTATATTTTGGGCCTATTGGATTAAGTTTAAAAATCTGTTCTTGGTATTTGGGTTCTCCATAGTCTGAACAATTTCTGCTCCTTTTAACCCCTCACTATTCAAGTGAGTCCCTAGTCGGGCCTACAGATATGTACCTACTTTTATACCTGTCTTTAGGCTCTCTCTCTCTCTCTGTAATGCCTTCCACAAACTTTTGGCCAATTAAAATTAAAAAAGCATTCTTCCCTTTAGTTTTCAAAGTAAGTTCCACTGCAGGGTTTGCCCTTCAGTCCTGTGCTAGCCTCCAGGCCTTGCTGCTGCTTTATGTGTGCTGGTTTTGTTCCCTAGTGAGGGAACAAAATTTCTGGAGCAAAAGGACCAAATCTTGTTTTTCTTTTCTGTCTCCCACAGTGTCTAGTAGAATGCTGGGCATAGGATCATGCCTACTAAGTAAGCACTAAAATGTTGGTTGAAGTAAATTTAATTACAGAGTTTGTACTTCCTAATTATAACTGCAAACCTCAGTGTTTTCCAGACATTATGGCACACTGGAGAAAGGCAGCTAGAGGAGGCACAGTCTTCTATGAGAACAGAGACACTTCCCATTTGTGTCGTGCGTGACAGGTTACGGATTGCTTTCATGGGCATTCACTCACTTAATCCTCAAGCTAATTTTATTGGAGAGAAATTGTTTAATCCTCATTGAGGAGTGATGGCATTAGGACTCAAATAATTCGCCTGTAAATCACATGGCAGGAGCTAGGACTTGGTGCCAACTCGTGTGACTCTAGTGCCCTGCCACAGGAGAGACAGGAGCAACCAGGCTGCGAGCTCCAGAAGGCAGGGCCCAGTAACGTTTATTGCACATCACTGTTGCAAGATAAAATTGAGGTTCGTGTGTCAGCTGCCCTTTGAATTTTCTCATGTGTACATTTCTGTCTGGCTCTGCTGGCACAGTTGAGTTTGTCTCCTCTATTCCTGGGATTTCTCTACCCATTAGCCATTTACATTCATCTGTCTGTCATCTGTCTGTCTATCATTTCTTTGTATGTTTGTATATAAACAATAAGACATTTGCAGTTATATAAAAACCAACCATCTGAAGTCTTAAAAATAATTTGTGCACTTTGGGAGGCCAAGGCGGGAGGATCACCTGAGGTCAGGAGTTTGAGACCAGCCTGGCCAATGTGGCGAAACCCCGTCTCTACTAAAAATACAAAAATTAGCTGGGTGTGTTGGCAGGTGCCTGTAATCCCAGCCACTTGGGAGGCTGAGGAGGGAGAATTGCTTGAACCTGGAAGGTGGTGGTTGCAGTGGGCTGAGATCGTGCCACTGCACTCCAGCCTAGGCAACAGAGTGAGACTCCACCTCAAAATAATAATAATAATAGTAATAATTTGTGATGTTGTAAATTAAAATTTTTGTTAGTGCCTCCTTAAAACTCCACTCTGCCAAGGTTGATGATTCCTGTGTATAGGTTGGTGCATAACTGTATTGACAACATTCGGCTAGAGAACTCAAATATGATTTTGAGAAAGAGAGATTCTTTTGTGTGCTTACATATTTCACGATTGTTTAAAAGCCCTGATCATCTTTGGAATTTGTCCTTGGAAATTTATGAATACTTTTAAGGTCAATGCATTTCCTTCCCTTTGCCTCATGAATTGAGTTCTTGCTATGGGAAAAGAACATATTTTTCCAGTTATCTGATTATAATTTAGAGCATTTAAAATTTTTATTGCTGTTGCTATGAGTGATTAGCAGTGTACTTTCAATTTTGTACTCTTGGTTGTGTATACACCCTGGGCACAATGGCATGCCAGAGGACCATCAAACTGGATAGTTCACACTTAAATTGACTACATCTTCCATATGGGCAGTTTATGTCTGTGGCCTTCTGACATTTCTCTGGGGAGCATTAGCTTGTGGAACTCATCTTAAACATTTCCTTTGCTTTTGGTTTGTATAATCTGATGCCAGAACCATTTAAAATATGATTAAAAATTTAAAACATTAAATATAGATATGGATTGCTGTAGACAGTATGGACTCTCCAAAGAAAAGACAGTCTTCTATTTGTGCTCTTGACGGGATATAATCTATTTATAGTTTTTAAATAACCTACATGAAAAAGATTACAATAGCTTAGTTTAGAGGTAGTATAAACATGAGATTGCCATCTTCATATTAGCTCTGGAGAGAAATAAACAAGAAATAGGCATGTTGACTTCCTTGATCCCAAGGATCTGACTACTGTATCAAGTGGTTTTGATGCTATGGAAAGTGTGGTTGTGGAAAAAGTGTCTGAGATTTTTTTTCAGTTCAACCAGAGATGAGTAGTTGAGACTTCTTTTCCATAAAGGAATTTGCTAGACAGATGTGGTTCCTAAGGGTCAACCAAGTTTGCAGTTGCCCAGTAGTGCACCTGCTATTCCAGAAGAGGTGCAGATGCAGGTATCTAGTCCCTGACCTGGAGGACCTAGTTTATATTTTGGTGAGAAAAAACTTAAGAAAATTAGATCTAACTTACATGGTGCTTAATGTTTGTGAAGTGAGAGATCAGAGAAGGGAGAGAGTAGTGTAGGAGGAAAAGCCAGAATGATAGGTTGGGAAACTGGATCTCAGGCTCTTCTCTTTACCATTTGTCCCCGCAGGCCAGAGTCCTGAGGTCCTGTCCACTCTCAACACATGCCTTTAATACTCTTAGATTTTATTTTCTAAGACCTTTTCAAAAATCAGAGGATAAGCCTTTAAGTTGCTGGTATAGTGTTGTTACGGAAAAAAAATCAGTGATGCAAATATTAAATATTAATCACTATCTGCCCTTGGTGGTATTTTCTTAGGCATTTTTAAAACCTGAGGTTATTGAAGTTTTCTTCTTCAAAACTACAAAACAAAAAAGCAGTAGTTTTGTTTAGTACTTTTTAACTGATAGATTCTCTTTTGAAAGCATTCGTCTGCCTTTGAAGTTGTTATTTTTTTGTGTGTCAGAAAGATTTTTGTCAAATGTCTGCTTTTTAGAAAAGATACTCATTAGGTATGTTTTCTGTATGTTCTACAAATTTCACAAAGCTTTCATTCTTCACAGGAAACTAATGTAAAAGAAACAAAAAACAAAAAACAAAAAACAAAAAAAACATGGTATTTACTTTCTTTTAAACTTCCAAGTCATGTAGTCCCTGCCTGGCTGCTCTGTGTCATTACTACATCATGGCACTTGACACCTTTATCTATATGCACTACATTTTTGTTTAAATTAGTGCTGTTTGCAGTAAGTCTATTGTGTTTGCTTCTAGATAATGTAATTGATGGACAGAGGAACTAAAGGACCTGTCCAATTGTCTGTGCTAAATTTGTGGGTCAGGGTGTTTAAACACAGGCTGATATGAAGTTTTATTTTATATTCCCCTTGATATTATATCCCAATTGAGAACCTGTTTCTTTCTCACTTGGCCAATCTGCTAACAGTTAATTCTCCCCTGAGAGATAATAATGCTACTTTTCTTGCTCTAGCAGCAGTCTCTATGGTGGCCCACTATCCCATAGAACATTTTTTCTTTAAAATAGAATGAAAATACTGAGCATACCTTTAAATGACTTGATTTATGTTTTATGTATTTATCTATCTTAATTATTTTATAGATTTAAAAATTATATAAACCATTTTCAGAGTGGGTTAATACCTTGCTGTATGTAACACATTCAAAATTTGTCTGTCTCTAGTAGTGTTTACGGGAGACACAGCATTTTTATTCTATTAGGCATCACTACATGGGTGACCTACTGTCATTTTGAATGTTTCTCCTGTGTTGAACTCATTATTTCTTTGTCTGCAAGTTACTCGAATTAAGCTTATGTTTTATACATAGCTCATAAGAAAGAAAAAAACAAAGGAATATAATACACAGATATATACATGTTAATGTTAGTAAGGTTACAGGTAACTTTTATTTTCTAATTTATGCTTCTTTGTATTTTCCAACTTTTAGAAGCTTAGAAGTACTCTTTTTGTGAAAGGAAAATAACTGTTTAAAATTTCTAACCTTATGTGCTATTGATTTTTTGTAGAAGTTGGGAGGCGAAGGGAGTCTGCTTTATTTTTAGGATAATAAGCAATTGAGTAATCTTTTATTTGTCTGGTGGTGTTGAATAGAGAGAGATTCTGCCTAAGTAAATTTTATATGGCTCAAGCCTACCTTGCTTTTTTTTTTTTTTTTTTTTTTTTTTTTTTTTTTTTTTTTTTTTTTTAAATGAGACTGAGTCTTGCACTGTGGCCCAACCTGGAGTGCAATGGCATGATCCCGGCCCATTGCAATTTCCATCTCCTAGGTTTAAGTGGTTCTCCTGTCTCAGCCTCCTGAGTAGCTGGAATTACAGGCGTGTGCCACCATGCCCAGCTAATTTTAGTATTTTTAGTAGAGACGGGGTTTTGCCACGTCGCCCAGGCTGATCTCAAACTCCTGACCTTGGGTGATCTGCCTGCCTTGGCCTCCCAAAGTTCTGGGATTACAGGCATGAGCTACCACGCCTGGCCTCAAGCCTACCCTTTTAAAGCTGAGATTTTAGTTTTCAAACTTGAGATGAAAACCTTACGTGTTAGTATTACATGTTTTAAAATCCATTGTGATGAAATACAGTATATTGAATTCATTTTTATCTTGGAATCAGGGTCATTACTGTGACCTTCAATTGTACTTTTGGCCTTTCCCTTGCTGTCAGCTGTCACTGCAGCAATGCTAATTGGGGCTTTTAATCATGTAGCTTAGTGAAAACAAATAGCATAATATTTTATGTAGATTGACTTACTAAATTCTGAAGACTCATCTGAAAGCCTCCTTCTTGGAGTGAAAAGTATGTGGTTTTCTTCTTCAGGACATGGAAGAGGGGATTTTATCACTTATGTTCCTGTATTTGTTTTAATAACTGATGACCCATGGCAGATGTTTATTTTTGCTTTTATGTTCTTATCTGTATATGGAAAAGCTTAGATTGGGTATTGGTAAGACCTTGGAATTAGATATGACTGGATACAAATTCCACTGATACTTCTTAGTAGCTGTGTGATCTTGGGCTTTCAGCTTAACCTCTTCAAGTTCATTTCCTCTTCTGTAAAATGAGGATAATCATGCTTTTATCGTAGAGTTGTGAGGATTACATGAAGATTTCATGCAGTGTGCTAGCATAGTATCTGCACATAGTAATTGCTCAATATTATCAATAATGATAATTATTTTCATTATTAATTTGGCTATGACTGATGCCTGCCACTTCTTAATTTCATTGTTCAAATAACCTGTATCAGATTTGGAATGTGAAGCTGAGCAAGCTTGATAGTTGAAAGAAAAGATTATTATGAAACATTTAATGTATTTTTCACTGACTAGAAATATTTTCTCATCTTCCCATAAAGAAGATAACACAATTAAAGGATATCTATACGTGGCAGAGAGTCTGGATACCTGCACTACATTATGATATTTAAAGGAATCATTGCAAACTACCTGCAAGAATCCTGAGAGGTTAAAACTGAGTTTATAATTATATAGACTTGGTAATTTGTTAAATGCATCAAGAAAAATGAGATTACATTGTAAGTTTTGAGGAAATTTCCCATGTTTTAAATAAGACTGTTTATGAATTCGATACTTTGCTGTAGGTGACGGGTATGGAATTTGTCATTAATCTGTACCAACTGGATTAAAATGGGTTCAGCAGGTTTTTAAACTTATTGTTGATAATGGAAATATAAAGCTCTGAAAAAATTATGACCATTTTTTTCCATTGTCTACTCATCTTTCATTTAACTTCTATTGATTTAAAATCCTTTAGTGCAGTTAACTGCTATTATAAAGTCTATTGAAGTAAATACTCATATAACAATTTTTTACTTGTATGACAGTTGCTTTTGGAGTAGCTGGAAGAGCTATGAAACATTACTGAGGTAATTTCGTTTTTAACCATTTGGAGGATAGTTTTCTATGTGTTAAATGTCCAATTAATCAGTACCATAGCTCTTTCTGCTAAGAGTCTTAGAAATGAACAAGATAGTATAACCACTGAATGCAAAATTTTAAAGGTGTTAGTGAAAAGTATCTAAAATAAAAGGCAACACATGAATTACTCTGAAAAAGCAGTTGTTTTAAAATAGCAGATAAATATTTTTGTTTCAGTTATTCACAGGAACATCAATCTATCAAAGCTTTTCCCTCATGTCTTTAACGGGATGTAAAGTACATAATTTAATGCAATAATTAATATGAATAGTTGTTGTACTTACATAGCAAGTATTTGTTATTTTGCTGAGGTATTTAGAGAAGTTTCTCCTTATACCGAATACTTCCAGAATGTTTTATATTGTCTGTGTGTGTGTGTTTGTGTGTGTGTGTTTGTGTGTGTGTGTGTGTGTGTGTGTTTGAGTGGGGCGGGGGTATTGGGTGATGGTTATGTAAATTTTTTTAAAAACTGCTTTTTCTTACTCCTTTTCTATCAGCTATCACATCTTACTCCTGTTGTTACATTTTCTTTAGTAGTCCTTTCCTTTTAACATGGAAAACAGGTAATCAAGGGTTTTAAAATTGTGCAAGAAAAGTATGCATAATTTAGTGCTTACCAAAGGCCTCAAGAGTGAATTAAAAATCTCAAAACCTCCTCTCATATTACAAATGCAGTACACATTTTAAAAACCCAGAAAATGTTAATAAGAATAAAAAGGTCACTTATCATCTCACATACTAGAGATCATTTCTTTTTTAAACTAAAACAGGAAAAGATAAATTGCTACAAGTATTTTAGCAAGAAGAGCACTGATATAGGGAAAGAAGATTGGTAATAACCGATATTACTCTGAGGATATCAAGAAATGGTAGAATAATAGGAAGCCACCACTTATGATATCAGCCACCTATAGCCCTACAGTGGGTGATTATCAGGAGCTTTACCCAGAAGCCATGTACACATCACTCTAACATCTGTCCCCACTTCTATCAGCCACTGCTGGAGGAAGAATATGGTTGCTTCTCTCCAGTGTTCTTACTTTCACATGAGTGCCTTTCATCCACAGAGCCTAAGCCAAAATCCTGCCTACAAGGAATCTGGGAGGCCGGGCGCGGTGGCTCAAGCCTGTAATCCCAGCACTTTGGGAGGCCTAGACAGGCGGATCA
>NC_065578.1:90489217-90534217 GCF_024542745.1 Macaca thibetana thibetana | reverse complement strand
AGTGAAGAGAAGAACCTTGGTGGTTCCAACATAGTATGGCCATCGTTTTATACTCAAAATATAGAAAGACAACCTCAGAATAAGAAAACTTTTGGAATTTAATAAATCAAGTTTATCATTAAAACACAAAGAAAAAAATAACTTTCCAAATGTTGCTGATCTTCTGTTTCAAACTACTGTTAGACTGGGGAGCCAAGAGTGGGGGAATCTGCCAAAGACTTTTGGATGAAAATTAATCATCCGTTGTCTACCATAGTCACACCCCAAGGCTTCTCAGATCAAATCCTTCTAAGGAATTTCCAAAAGGTATAAAGCAAAACCGGAAAAACAGTTCCGAAATTCTGGAGTTCGTTTTCTTTCATTAAAAATATAAATAGCAGGCTAACAACTGTTGATACACAATAACAGGGACACAGAATTCCTCCCGGAAGACCGACAGGCCCACGGACCCCGCAGATGCCACGGTGGTGGAGGAGGTTAAGTAACTTGGTTCAGGGTGTCTGGGCACACCTCTGAGTAAGATTGTCTCCGCAGCTCCCCTCACTCATCTCTATGCCCATACCTCCCCACAATCCTCCCTTTTCTTTGGGCCACTGACGGCTCTCCGACCAACGAAGAGTCTTCCCAGCCCCCGCAGCTTCTCTCCTTCCGGGACCTTTACTTCCTGATCCTCACTCCATAGTGAGATGTGGCCTAACGCAAGGGAAAGTCCAGCATGGGAATCCGTCTAATGGCCTTTGGGTTACCCAGGGGTTTGCCCTGAGACTAGATGAAAGTAGCAAAGGCTTTATTTAGTTCCCAGTATTCCAAACTGCAGCAACCCACCGGAAACACCCCCACTTTCAAAGACAGGCTTTGAGCAGAGGAACTGTAAATTCGAGATTAGATCCACCACAGAGAATACTCCAGAGGTGGCCCGCCACTTGGGTTAACTTCCAGCCACCACGACCCAAGGTTCCAAGTCTTTGCTATTGCGAATAGTACCGTGATAAACATATGTGTGCATGTGTCTTTATAGCAGCATGATTTATAATCCTTTGGGTATATACCCAGTAATGGGATTGCTGGGTCAAATGGCATTTCTAGTTCTAGATCCTTGAGGAATCACCAGACTGTCTTCCACAATGGTTGAACTAGTTTACAGTCCCACCAACAGTGTAAAACTGTTCCCGTTTCTCCACATCCTCTCCAGCACCTGTTATTTCCTGACTTTTTAGTGATCACCATTCTAACTGGTGTGAGATGGTATCTCATTGTGGTTTTGATTTGCATTTCTCTGATGACCAGTGATGATGACCATTTTTTCATGTGTCTGTTGGCTGCATAAATGTCTTCTTTTGAAGTGTCTGCTCATATCATTTGCCCACTTCTTGATGGGGTTTGTTTTTTTCTTATAAATTCGTTTAAGTTATTTGTAGGTTCTGGATATTAGATCTTTGTCAGATGGGTAGATTGCAAACATTTTCTCCCATTCTGTAGGTTTCCTGTTCACTCTGATGGTAGTTTCTTTTGCTGTACAGAAGCTATTCAGTTTAATTAGATCCCATTTGTCTATTTTGGCTTTTGTTGCCGTTGCTTTTGGTGTTTTAGACACGAAATCCTTGCCCATGCCTATGTCCTGAATGGTATTACCTAGGTTTTCTTTTGGGTTTTTATGGTTTTAGGTCTAACATTTAAGTCTCTAATCCATCTTGAATTAATTTTCGTATAAGGAGTAAGGAAAGGATCCAGTTTCAGCTTTCTACTTATGGCTAGCCAATTTTCCCAGCACTATTTATTAAATAAGGAATCCTTTCCCCATTTCTTGTTTTTGTCAAAGATCAGATGGCTGTAGATGTGTGGTATTATTTCTGAGGACTCTGTTGTGTTCCATTGGTCTATATCTCTGTTTTGGTACCAGAACCATGCTGTTTTGGTTACTGTAGCCTTGTAGTATAGTTTGAAGTCAGGTAGTGTGATGCCTCCAGCTTTGTTCTTTTGACTTAGGATTGTCTCGGCAATGCGGGCTCTTTTTTGGTTCCATATGAACTTTAAAGCAGTTTTTTCCAGTTCTGTGAAGGAAGTCATTGGTAGCTTAATGGGGATGGCATTGAATCTATAAATTACCTTGGGCAGTATGGCCATTTTCACGATATTGATTCTTCCTATCCATGAGCATGGTATGTTCTTCCATTTGTTTGTGTCCTCTTTTATTTCACTGAGCAGTGGTTTGTGGTTCTCCTTTACATCCCTTGTAAGTTGGATTCCTAGGTATTTTATTCTCTTCGAAGCAATTGTGAATGGAAGTTCATTCATGATTTGGCTCTCTGTTTGTCTGTTACGGGTGTATAAGAATGCTTGTGATTTTTGCACATTGATTTTGTATCCTGAGACTTTGCTGAAGTTGCTTATCAGCTTAAGGAGATTTTGGGCTGAGACAATGGGGTTTTCTAAATATACAATCATGTCATCTGCAAACAGGGACAATTTGACTTCTTCTTTTCCTAACTGAATACCCTTGATTTCTTTCTCTTGCCTGATTGCCCTAGCCATAACTTCCAACACTATGTTGAGTAGCAGTGGTGAGAGAGGGCATCCCTGTCTTGTGCCAGTTTTCAAAGGGAATGCTTCCAGTTTTTGCTCATTCAGGATGATATTGGCTGTGGGTTTGTCATAAATAGCTCTTATTATTTTGAGATACGTTCCATCAATACCGAATTTATTGAGAGTTTTTAGCATGAAGGGCTGTTGAATTTTGTCAAAGGCCTTTTCTGCATCTATTGAGATAATCAAGTGGTTTTTGTCTTTGGTTCTGTTTATATGCTGGATTACATTTATTGATTTGCATATGTTGAACCAGCCTTGCATCCCAGGGAGGAAGCCCACTTGATCATGGTGGGTAAGCTTTTTGATGTGCTGCTGGGTTCGGTTTGCCAGTATTTTATTGAGGATTTTTGCATCGATGTTCATCAGGCATATTGGTCTAAAATTCTTTTTTTTGTTGTATCTCTGTCAGGCTTTGGTATCAGGATGATGTTGGCCTCGTAAAATGAATTAGGGAGGATTCCCTCTTTTTCTATTGATTGTAATAGTTTCAGAAGGAATGGTACCATCTCCTCCTTGTACCTCTGGTAGAATTCGGCTGTGAATCCGTCTGGTCCCGGACTTTTTTTGGTTGGTAGGCTATTAATTATTGCCTCAATTTCAGAGCCTGCTATTGGTCTATTCAGGAATTCAACTTCTTCCTGGTTTAGTCTTGGAAGAGTATAAGTGTCCAGGAAATTATCCATTTCTTCTAGGTTTTCTAGTTTATTTGCATAGAGGTGTTTATAGTATTCTCTGATGGTAGTTTGTATTTCTGTGGGGTTGGTGGTGATATCCCCTTTATCATTTTTTATTGTGTTCTTTTGATTCTTCTCTCTTTTCTTCTTTATTAGTCTTGCTAGCAGTCTGTTAATTTTGTTCATCTTTTGAAAAAACCAGCTCCTGGATTCATTGATTTTTTTGGGGGGTTTTTTGTGTCTCTATCTCCTTCAGTTCTGCTCTGATCTTAGTTATTTCTTGCCTTCTGCTAGCTTTTGAATGTGTTTGCTCTTGCTTCTCTAGTTCTTTTAATTGTGATGCCATGTTTTTGCAATGGGTGGTACCTGTTGTTCCTTTCCATGTTTAGTGCTTCCTTCATGATCTCTTGTAGGTGAGGCCTGGTGGTGACAAAATCTCTAAGCATTTGCTTGTCTGTAAAGGATTTTATTTCTCCTTCACTTATGAAATTTAGTTTGGCTGGATATGAAATTCTGGGTTGAATATTCTTTTCTCTAAGAATGTTGAATATTGACCCCCACTCTCTTCTGGCTTGGAGAGTTTCTGCCAAGAGATCTGCTGTTAGTCTGATGGGCTTCCCTCTGTGGGTAACCCGACTTTCTCTCTGGCTGCCCTTAACATTTTTTCCTTCATTTCAACTTTGGTGAATCTGACAATATGTGTCTTGGAGTTGCTCTTCTTGAGGAGTATCTTTGTGGCGTTCTCTGTATTTCCTGAAGTTGAATGTTGGCCTGCCTTACTAGGTTGGGGAAGTTCTCCTGGATGATATCCTGAAGAGTGTTTTCCAACTTGGTTCCATTTTCCCCCTCACTTTCAGGCACACCAATCAGACGTAGATTTGATCTTTTCACATAATCCCATATTTCTTGGAGGCTTTGTTCACTTCTTTTTCCTCTTTTTTCTCTAGACTTCTCTTCTCACTTCGTTTCATTCATTTGATCTTCAATCATTGATACTCCTTCTTCCAGTTGATCGAGTCGGTTACTGAAGCTTGTGCATTTTTTACGTATTTCTTGTGTCATGGTTTTTAACTCTCTCAGTTCGTTTATGGCCTTCTCTGCATTGATTATTCTAGTTATCCATTCTTCCATTTTTTTTTTCAAGATTTTTAGTTTCTTTGCACTGGGTACGTAGTTCGTCCTTTAGCTCTGAGAAATTTGATTGACTGAAGCCTTCTTCTCTCAACTCATCAAAGTCATTCTCCGTCCAGCTTTGATCCGTTGCTGGCGATGAGCTGCGTTCCTTTGGAGGGGGAGATGCGCTCTGATTTTTTGAATTTCTGGCTTTTCTGCCCGCTTTTTTTTCCCATCTTTGTGGTTTTATCTGCCTTTGGTCTTTGATGACGGTGACGAACTGATGGGGTTTGGTGTGAGTGTCCTTTCTGTTTGTTAGTTTTCCTTCTAACAGTCAGGACTCTCAGCTGTAGGTCTGTTGGAGATTGCTTGAAGTTCACTCCTGACCCTGTTTGCCTGGGTATCAGCAGCAGAGGCTGCAGAAGATAGAATATTGCTGAACAGCGAGTGTTGCTGTCTGATTCTTGCTCTGGAAGCTTCGTCTCAGGGGTGTAGCCCACCGTGTGAGGTGTGAGGTATTGGTCTGCACCTAGTGGGGGATGTCTCCCAGTTAGGCTACTCAGGGGTCAGGGACCCACTTGAGCAGGCAGTCTGTCTGTTCTCAGATCTCAACCTCCATGCTGGGAGATCCACTGCTCTCTTCAAAGCTGTCAGACAGGGTCATTTATCTCTCCCGAGGTTTCTGTTGCTTTTTGTTTAGCTATGCCCTATTCCCATAGATGGAGTCTACAGAGAGAGGCAGGCCCCCTTGAGCTGAGATGGGCTCCACCCAGTTCGAGCTTCCCAGAGGCTTTGTTTACTTACTTAAGCCTCAGCAATGGGAGGCGCCCCTCCCCCAGCCTCGCTGCCAGCTTGCAGTTAGATATCAGACTGCTGTGCTAGCAATGAGGGAGGCTCCGTGGGTGTGGGACCCTTTGGGCCAGGTGTGGGATATAATCTCCTGGTGTGCCATTTGCTAAAACCCTTGGTAGAAAGCACAGTATTAGGATGGGAGTTACCCGATTTTCCAGGTGTTGTGTGTCTCAATTTCCTTTGGCTAGGAAAAGGAATTCCCTTCCCCTTTGAGTTTCCCAGGTGAGGCGGTGCCTCGCCCTGCTTCAGCTCTCACTAGTCGGGCTGCACCCACCCACCAGTGCCAACCATCCAACACAACCCAGTGAGATGAACTCGGCACTTCAGTTGAAAATGCAGAAATCACTCGTCTTCTGTGTCACTCACGCTGGGAGATGGAGGCTGGAGCTGTTTCTATTTGACCATCTTGGGCGTGCCCCCAAAATCAGTTTTAATATAACTGAAGTTTCTACATTCTGACTCCAAATGTCAGATTGTGACATTTTATCTTTCTCTGACTTTATGCCAAATTACTTCAACTTCTAGCATCTATCATTCTCATTTATGAACAAATATGTATTTAGCAAATGTGGAAATACAAACCATGAGCCAAACAAAACCAAATCCTGGGCTTATGTAGCAGATAGTAAAAAATTCACTAAAATAACCACCCAATTACAGTTTCATGCAACGTGATAGGAGTAAGGGACCACCATAAGGAGGTCAGAAGGTGCTTTTCAGAGGTGGAGAGTACAGCTGTTCTCAGAAGGACAGGTGTTAGAAGAACCTTCCAGGCACAGAGCAGAGCATGAGCAAAAGCTCTGTGGAGGCCAGGAAGCTGGTAAATAGGGAATAAAAGAGACCAGTTTGGCTGGAGCAGAGAGCAGGATGGAATTGGTCTCAGTAGTGAGAAGAGATGGAGAAGTGGGCAAGGCTCCTGGCCATTCAGGGCTTGGTTAGTTAAGAGGTTTTGTTTAAGAGAATGGGAAGATGTTTAAGTGGTTTAGGCTTGGAAGTGACAGGGTCATATTACATTTTGAAAAAGCCACTCTGCCTGTTGTGTTGAGATTAGAGAGGCAATAAAGGGGATATGGATAAACTGCAAGAAGACCACATCAGTAGTCTCTCCACCCCCACTCACCAGGTGAAGGTATCCTAGACTAGGGTGGTGATGGAGGAGATAGGACAGATTCAAGAAAATTTGAAAGGTAAAAACCGGTAGGATTTGCTCATGGATGGAATACAGGAGGGGAGAGGTAGATTATCAGGGATGTATCTTAGTTTTCTTATACAAGATGGATTCAGTTGCAATGAAATTGTTAAATGGAATTGACTTTAAATAATGGCATGACCTAAAGTTATGCAAACATTTGGCTTAGATAAAATTTCAAGTTTTCAAAGTTTTTAGCTGGATGGACGGCATGGCTTTACTTCCTATTTCTTGGTATTTCCTAATCTTGTTAAAAAAAAAGTTTTTCTTTTTCTCAAAGGCTTGTTTCAGTGGAAGCCCATCTGCAACATCTGTTATAAATTTAAGTTAGAAAACAATTACAAGTGCCATTGACACTTGGGTTATTGTTTTTGCGAGTGACCTAAGGTCACCTCTCGGGCGGGAGCTGGGGGCTGCCTTCTGAAACCCGCGCGTCTGCACCGCATGCCCAGGCCTGGAAGTCAGACTCGGGGCCGGTGTGGCAGCGTGAGGCCTGCAGTCCTAAGCGCAGGGGTCGCTGCGGCCCCAGAGGCGGTGTGTCTTCTGCCTCTTTAACTTGGCAGGGGCGGTTCAAGTGGCCGGGGAAATCAGCGATTTGCAGGGTGGACGGCTGGTGCTTTGAACAAGAGGCGGAGGGGAGAGAGGGATTTCCCTGTCTCCGCTGCTCTCGGTCCATCCCTCAGTTACTCCTTTTCTTGGCCCCGGCGGCCCTAACCTGCTCTAACCCGTTGGGCGGTAGAGGCGGCCGGGTCACTTTAAGGCCCCGCCGTGCCTGCGCCTTGGGCTCTCCTGATGCGGCCGAACTGGACCCTGAGGAATCAGCGGGCTGCAGGGTAGGGGCTGGGTGGCGGTTGAGACAGCGGCGGTACTGGGAGGGGAAGGTGAGGGTGGCGAGGCTGTCTGAGTTTCTGAGTGAGCGCGGTGCTTTTGGGAACGCGGGACCGCGACTTGCGGCGCCCGCCGCCGCCGCTGCAGTCTGCGTGGGAAATTAAGGTTTAGGGCGAAGTCCACCCGGCGTTTCGGAGGTGAGGGCCCCGCGCCAGGCCCTGCGGGCGGTGAATCCGGGACCCGCGGGCGCACCGCTGGGGAGGCGCGGCGGGAGGGGCGCACCGCCGGGGCCTAAGTTTCCTGTGCTGGATTCTTCGCCGGTCGGGCCGCCGGCAGCCCACCTTTTGTGGGCGCTGGGGAAGAAAGTCGCTGGTGGGTGTTCTGTGGCATCCCAGGGGATGGAGGGAACTGAGCAGCTTCGGGACACGCCCTGGTATATCCTGTGCAGGACACTGACTTCGCACCCTGACCCTCACGGCCGGAAATCGGTTCCCTCTGAGGACCTGAGAGGCCAGAGTGCTCGCGCCTCCGACTTGCAAAGTTGGCGTCTTTATTTGGCCTCCGGGATTCTGCGCCTGGCGGCGTGTCCAGGCTGGTGATGGGCAAGCCAGGTGTGCCAGGTCCAGGATGTACATGAGGAGCGTTTGTAGCCATCACTGAAGCACCTCATGACTAGCGGGACAAGCCTCAAATTAACCGCAGGATTTCCGGTAGGTTGGATTGTGGTGTTGGTGTTTGCACTCCAAAGAGTTGCTGTGATTTCCCTGTGTCTGCCTATCTTTGGGGCTTCTTAGATCATCTCATTTGGCGTCCTTTTCACCGAAGAGTTAACCGAGACATTTGGCATGGTTTCCTCGCTTTCCTCCTATCTTTTGCTGCTAGAGCTGCTTTCGAAAGGAAGTCTTTTCTTGCAGTGGTATCTTTTCTTTGGGTTACAGTGTTGTTCATCCTTTCTCTGACGAAATAATGAATCCCAGTGCTTCACGAAGTTGAAGGGAAGTGATCTAGTAGTGTGTAGTCTGTTCTGAGCTGATGTACGTTAGTAGCTTTCTTTTTGTTTTTAAATTTTATTAGTAAAATTTTCACCGGTGAACCAGAATCTCTTTTTTTCTATTCTGAAATGCTAGCTTTAAGATTTCTGAGAACTTTGTGTCAAAGAGATATTCGAAAAGTTGCTGAAGTATACAGAGGTTCACAATTTTAAATGTGCAGGTGATCCGGGCACAGTAGATCACATCTGTAAGCCCAGCACTTTGGGACGCCAAGGTGAGTAGATCACTTGAGCCCAGGATTTCCAGACCAGCGTGGGCAACGTGGCAAAACCCTATCTCCACTAAAAATGCGAAAGGTAGCTGCATGTGGTGGTGTGTGCCTGTAGTCCCAGCTACCCGGTAGGCTGAGGTGGGAGGATCACCAGAGCCGGGGAGGTTGAGATTGCAGTGAGCCATGATCATGGCAGTGCACTCGGCCTGGATGGCAGGGTGAGACCCTGTCTCAAAAAAAAAAAAAAAAAAAAAAAAAAAAAAATACAGTTAATGAATTTTTACCAAGTGAACCACCACAGATCAAGAAATAGAACATTACTAGACTGGGGTATATTTTTAGGAGTGGCATTGTTGGTTTTAGAGGTGTATGAATAAAACTTTAGTATTGCATATTGTTGAACATTTCCCCAAAGCGGTTGTACCATTTAACAGGGATATTCTGGTTACCCCACATCCTTGCTGATGCCTGTCAGTTAAAAATTATTTTGCCATTCTAGTAGGGGTGCAGTAATGTATCAGCATGGTTTCATTTTGCATTTTCCTGGTATTGAAATTGAGTATCTGTTATTGCCATTTACATGTCTTTTTTTGTAAAGTGCCTGTTAAATCTTTTTATCCAGTTTTCATTGATATGCTTGTTTTTCCGTTGATTTGTAACACTTTATTCTGGATATATGTCCTTTCTAGGATATATATATGTATTGCATTTCCCTTTTTTCAATCTGTAGCTTGCCTTTTTACTCTTTTAATGGTATTTTTTCATGAATGGAGATTCTCTAACTCTTTTTTTTCTTTTTGAGACAGGATCTCACTCTGTTGCCCAGGCTGGAGTGCAGTGGCACAATCACAGCTCACCGCAACCTTGACCTCCCAAGGCTCAGGTGATCCTCCTGCCTCAGCCCTCAAGTAGCTGGGACCTACAGGGGAGCACCACCACACTCAGCTCTTTTCTGTATTTTTAGTAGAGATGGGGTTTTGCCACATTGTATAGATTGGTCTGGAATTCCTGGGCTCAGTGTTGGGATTACAGGCATGAGCCACTGTACCTGGCCTGAGATTCTTAATTTTAATGAAATTATACTTTATCAATCTTTTCCTTTATGGTTACTGATTTTGTGTCCTGTTTAAGAAATCAATGCTAAGAATATGGACACATTTTTCTGTGTTAATCTTATAGCAATTTTACTTTAGTTTTTGCATTTTTTTTTCCCCTTCAGACAGGGCCTCACTCTATTGCCCAGGCTAGAGTGCAGTGGCAGGATCTCAGCTCACTGCAACCTCCACCTCCTGGCTCAAGCAATCCTCCCACCTCAGCCTCCTGAGTAGCTGCGACTATAGGTGTGTGCCACCATGCCTGGCTAATTTTCATATTTTTTGTAGAGATGGGGATTCAACATGTTTCCCAGATTGGTCTCGAACTCTTTGGCTCAAGTAATCTGCCCACTTCAGCCTCCCAGAGTGCTGGGATTACAGGCGTGAGCCACACCACCCGGCTGTAGTTCACTTTTTACTACATGGATGTGTCTGCTTGATACAGCACCATTTGTTGAAAAGACCATCCTTTTCCTTCTGCACCGTGTGGCACATTTTTTCATAAATTAAATGGCTGTGTGGTCATCTGATTTATGAAATTAGTGTGGGTCTGTTTCTGGACCAACCTGGGCAACATAGTGAGATCCCATCTCTACAAAAAATAAGAATAATAAACAAATGAATAAAATTTTAAAAATAAGTGCGTAGAGCAGATGGAGTCATAGGTGAAAATTTATAAATGATCGTCAGTTTCTTGGCTACATACAGGTGTTGGTAATTCAGATGTGTTGGGAGTTCAGGCAAAATGTGTTAAGTGAATTATATGGTGTTCAGAATGATTGCTAGATGTTCATTGTGACTTGAATTAGATGTTATTTGAGCCTCACAGAGCTACAGTTTGACTCTTTTATTTATTTATTTGTCTTTTTACAATTTTTACAATCTTCCTGTCAAGGCAGTAACTCTTTTATGCTTAACTGTTCTCAGGTGGCCTCCCAAAGTGTTGGGATTACAGGTGGGAGCCATCACCCCTGGCCATTTTAGTTTTAATAATTTTTATATTTTTCTAATTTAAAAGATTTACTAAAATCTCTTACAGCTATTATTTATGAATCTAGTAGTCATTGTTATTATGATTATTTTGTATGTGTTTAATCTCATTTTCAATATAAGCTCCTGGAAATTAGAGATTTTGTCTCTTTTATTCACCACTGTATTCTCAGTACTTGACCTTGCCTGGCATGAAACAGATACTGAATAAATATCTGTTAAATGAATGAATGAACATACTAATACCATATTCAACAATCTCCAAGTATCACAGTTTTCACCATCTAACAAATAAAATAGCTTGTATAGAGCAGAGTCACAGTCAACCTGCCATAAAAGGAAATGTCAGTAAAAAATAAACCTTTGTGTAGCTGCTAAGATTTTGGAGCTTTTGTTACTGTGGCGTAACCTAGCAAAAGCTTAGTGAGACCACATATAGAATATACATGTACAGATAGACCAGATAGACCCAGTATATGAGATTACAAAGATAGTTCAATAAGCATTAACTACACCCACATACTCTTAATTCCTTAACAGAAAGAATCAAATTCTTATTCACTAAGATCTGCCTCAAATATTACTTACTTTGTGAAAACTTCCCTGGCTACTCAAGTATTTAGTCAGGACTCTTTGTTTCCACCCCCCCACCCCCCAGGCTGGAGTGCAGTGGTGCCATCATAGCTCACTAACCTCTAATTCAAGGCTCAAGGAATCTTCCTGCCTCAGCCTCCCGAGTAGCTGAGACTACAAGTGTGTGCCACCATGCTCAGCTAATTTTTCATTTTTTATTTTCAGAGACGGGGTCTTACTGTGTTGCCCAGGCTGGTCAGGACTGTTGATTACATATGACAGAAACCCAACCAACCCTAGTTCCCCACCACCTTTCAACCTGCTCCTCCCTGGGTCTTCCCAGTCTTGGTAAATGGCAGCTCTATCCTTCAAGTTGCCCAAGCCCCAAATCTCAATGTTAACCTTGATTTCTCTCTTTTATCTCTCACAGGTAATCTGAAGGCAAATCCTGTTTAGACCCAGGCGAAGGTTCCTGGTGACCCAGGCTCTCACCAGCAGATTGTCCCTTACTGTCCTCCTGAGGGTGTCTGGAGCTTCAGTGCTCTGTGCTCTTGGCCTCCACACTGGGGGTGCCACCAACTCCCACTGTCCAGGGCTTCCAGTGGACTCTCCGAGGCACTGATGTAGAAACGTCCCCATTCGGTGCACCAAGAGCAGCCTCACACGGTGTGGGCCAACAGGAAGAGCTGCCAGATCCAACAGGTAAAAGTCCCGAGGCATCGCCAGCTCGATGGGGTCAGAGAGTCCTCTTTCTGTTATGACTCAGATGTGAAGGGAAGACACCAAGGGCCCTAAACATCACAGGGCCTTGCCTGGAATGAAAAAGATATTAAAAAATATTTGTTAAATGAATGAACAAATCTTCACAGCGTGTGCCGCCCACAACCTGCAATGCCGTGGTCAGGTGGAAGTGATTTTACTTCAGGAGAGGACAGTGTTCTCTTCAGGACTTTTCCTTAGTAGCTAGATCTGCATCCCTCTCCTCACTCTTCCCCTTTCACCCCCCATTCTCTGCCCCCATTTCTCTCTCTGTTTCCACCCTGCTGTCCCCTTTCACCTGCTTTCTCCTCTTCAGCTTTCGTGGCTCACCCCCTCCCTGTCCACCCGCATCCCCCAGGCTAAGGCCCCTGCACTGTCCTGGGTGGAGAGTTGTGTCTGGTTCTAGGCAGTGCCCTCTAGATGTGTCCAGGATGGGGAAACATGGCTCAGTTGCCAGTATAATGGGTTAAAAGAGTGGCCACTTTTGAAGGCCTTTGCCATTTCCCATTCCGGAATCCTGTAGGATGTAGAATTTATGGGCCACAGTGGAATTCTTGGTTCCCCAGGACCTTGTGGTGGACGCCTGCTTTCCCTGAGCATTCATGGGGTGACTGTTAGGTACCAGGTCCTGCTCTGGGCTAGAGGCCCCATAATGAGTAAATCTCAGGTAACTACCCCACAGAACCCACCACTGCAGGCATTGAGAGGGGGAGAAAGAAAGGGGCATGGCCTGTTTGTGTCCTTCTCATGTGGTCGCCCACCAGGTCCTGGGGGAGTGGGAACCAGTGCAAGGAGAGATGCCCAGTGAGAAAGGCAAATGGGCGATGTCAGGCCCAGGGGCTGAGGCCCTCACCTGCAGCTTCTAGAGTGGAAAAGGAGCAGCAGGGAAGGTCGTGGCCTGGTGTTCTGGGGTCCACTGTCTCATCTCATTTTTGTGGGCACCAGAACTTATCCAAAGACAAGACTTAGTGTCTCTGGCAACAGTGGGCCAGAGACAGAATGTGTTTCAGAGGAGGAGGAAGGGGTTGTAACCCATGGAAACAGTATATGGTTTTACAGCAGTGCATCTTTCTCTAATAACTAGTTAGTGTGTTCCTGTTAATGGAAAATATTGGTGGTGTAAGTTCCCCCTGGATGTTGTCATCTTCACGTAAATTTTTTCGCTCCTTCCCTTCCTCCCTCCCTCCCTTCCTTCCTTCCTTCCCTACTTCCCTCCCACTGTCTCTCTATTCTTTCCCTTGCTCCCTCCCTTCCTTCCTTCCTCCTTTCCTCCCTCCATCCCTCCCTTCCTTCATCCTTCCCTCCCTCCCTCCTTTCTGTCCTATCTTCTTTTCTTTTTCTTTCTCTCTCTCTCATACTCTCTTTTTCTTTCCTTTTCGTTCTCTCTACTTTTTTGAATAGACCACACTGTACTGAAACCTACATTATTTACCAAAATCTCTGGAGCTGCTTCTGTCTCGCAGGCAGGGAGCTCCTCCTGTAGCCCTTAGCTCCTCCCAGCCTCTTCCTCCTTTGATTCGTGGGTGCCACTAGGGCAGCTTCTGAGTCTCAGTGGTTCCTAGTCACCAAGTTCTGCACACCCAGATGGTTTGTACCTGTCCTTACCAGAAGCCTGCACTGTCCAGATGGCTGAGGCTGCTTTTACCTAACTGATCTGCTATCTGTGTTCCGGGGGGCGCCCCAGGGTTAAAGGTAAATGGCACAGGCATTGAAATCTCCCACTACTCTGACTCCAGGTTATACACCTCAATGCCAAGTACTAACCACACAATAACAGGATGCCACCAAAACCTTGATAAGGGGCTGCTGCATCCTAATTAAGAAAAATTAATAGACATTATTTTTAAGAATAGTTCTAGGTTTACAGAAAAACTGAGTGGATAGTACAGAGAGTTCTCCTAGGCTCCCCTGTCCTCCAGCACACAATTTCCCCTGTTGTATTAGTGTGGTCCATTTGTTACAATTAATGAACCACTATTGATACATCATTATCAACTAAAGTCCATAGTTTACATTAGAGTTCATTCTTTGAGTTTCACAGATTATGGGTTTTGGCAATTACATGATGTCCTAAATCCCCAATACAGCATCATGCAAAATAGTTTCACTGCTGAAAATTCCCTGTGCTTCACCATTTCATGCCTCCTCCTCTCCTCCACCCCTGACAACCACTCATTGTTTTACTACTTCTATCTTTTTGACTTTCCAAGAGTGTCATAGAGTTGGAATCATACAGTATGTAGATTTGTAGACTGGCTTCTTTCTAGCATTATGTACTTTAAGTTCCTCCATATCTTTTCATGGCTTGATAGCTTGTTTTTTAAAATCACTGAATCAGATTTCATTGTATGGCTACAACACTGTTTATTCCTTCACTTGATGAAAGGCATCTTGGGTACTTCCAAGTTTTGACAATGATGATAAAATTGCTGTAAGTACTTATGTGCAGGATTTTGAGTGAACTTAAGTTTTCCGAAGTGACTGCACCCTTTTGATTTCCACTAGCTATGGAGAGTTCTGGTTGCTCCTCATCTTTGACAGCATGACAGCATTTGGTGTGTTCACCTTTTTGCATTTTAGACATTCTAATAGGTTTACAGTGATATCTCATTGTTGTTTTAATGTGCAGTTCCCTGACGACAAATGATTTTAAGCATCTTTTTCATATGCTTATTTGCCATCTGTATATCTTATTAATGAGGTGTTCAGATCTTTCACCTTTTTTTTTCTTTGTGTTTAGTTCTCAGAATTCTTCATACATTTCGAACAGCAGTTTTTCCATCAGATTATTTTGTAAATATTTTCTGCCAGTCTGTGACTTGCTTTTTCCGTTCTCTTCACAGTGTCTTTCACAGAGCAGAAGTTTTAAATTTTAATGAAGCTCAACTTAATTTTTTTCATTAGTAGATTGTGCTTTTGGTTTTGTATCTAAGCCATCATTGAACCCAAAATCCCCAAGATTTTCTCCTCTGTTATCTCCTAGGATTCTTATGGTTTTGCATCTTACATTTATGTGTAAGATTTATTTTATAAAGGGTATAACATGCATACCTGGATTTATTTATTTATTTATTTATTTTTTGCATGTGGTTATCCAGTTGTTCTAGCACCACTAGTTGGAAAGGCTATCTTTGCTGTTTTAAATTGTCTCTAAACCTTCATGGAAGATCAGTGGACTGTATGTAGGCCTGTTTCTGGGCTCTGTATTCTTTTCCATGGATCTGTTTGTGTGTGTTTTCTCTTTTCACCAGCTTCACCAGCTTTCTCTTTTCACACTGTTTGGGTTACTGTAGCTTAACGTAACTCCTGAAGTTGGTAGTGCCAAACCTCAGGGGTTTTTTCTGAACGTCATCATGAGAACCTGGTTGAGATCATTGTAGTAAAACTTGGAAATGTGTGAGATTCCCCCTTAGTCTGGTTTTCAAGGAGTTTTTAATGCTCTAGCCAGGCCACCCTCAGCTTCTAGTAATCCATCAATAGCATTTAAGTGCTCCTCGCACTTGCTGTCCCCAGTAGCTTCTCTTCCTGTGAGCTGTGACTCCTTGTGTGTTAGCCTGTCTTTCTCATTTTTAGGGAGGCCATTTTCCCTGTGACCTCAATTCTCTGGTCCACCCTAGAAGGGTTGACTTTCAGTTCATTCAGCTTTTTTTCTAGCTGTGAGGACAAGTGATGACTGCCTAGCTCTTTCCGTGTTGGAATAGAAACCCAAAAGTTCGTTTAAAGAATGACTTGTTATAAAAGTCACCTATTGTCAGTGTACAACTCAATGATTTATAGAATTGATTTATAGAATTGTGCAGCCATCAGCAGAGTTCTACTTTAGCACATTTTGTCTCTTCCCCAAATTCCCTTGAACCTCATTGTAGTCATTTCCTAATCCCTGGTCCCCATGACTGGGTCTAAGTAGAATAAATATTTGGAAAGCAGACTTCATTATATCTACATTTTCATGTGTTTGGAACTTTATATAGTGGACTATTGTGTTCATTTTGTGACAAGTAGAGAAGAGATTGCATTCTAGGGATGGTTTTTGGGGGAACATAATAGTGATCCTGTTTATGACTCTCCTTGAATTGGTTCATCTGTGCCCGTGACTGGTATTTGCTACCAAACCTTGTCTGGTAAGCACAAGAAAAGGAATTTTTAAAAATCTGCTATTAAAATCAAGATGATATATTTTCACATCATAATATGTGGAGTTAAGTAGTGAACCATCTTTATTTATTTATTTATTTATTTATTTTTGAGATGGAGTTTTTGCTCTGTTCCTCAGGCTGGAATGCAATGGCGTGATCTCAACTCACTACAACCTCCATCTCCGGGGTTCAAGTGATTCTCCTGCCTCAGCCTCCTGAATAGCTGGGATTACAGGTACCCGCCACCATGCCTGGCTAATTTTTGTACTTTAAGTAGAGACAAGGTTTCTCCATGTTGGCCAGGTTGGTCTCTAACTCTTGACCTCAAGTGATCCACCTGCCTTGGCCTCCCAAAGTGCTAGGATTACAGACATGAGCCACGGTCTGACCTGAACCATTTTAATTGCACTTCATTTTTAAAAACCTTCTCCTTATTATGTTGTTGTTTAATAACTTAAAAGCTATCTGTAGACCAGGAATAATTATTTGCTATATAATATAGCAAAAAATATGTATATATAAATGGACTCATTCAAAATATATAAAGAACTCCTATAGATTACAAAGAAAATGACAGACACCCCAGTATATCAATGAACATAAAAATTTGAGAAGATATTTTCCATAAGAAGGTATCTAAATGAACATTAGGCATGAGAAAACCAAAATAGGATGTCACTAGACACCTGGTAGAATGGCTATAATTTAAAAGACTGAAAATATTAAGTGTGTGGGAATGTAGAGCAACTGAAAATGGCCTACATCTTTCATAGAAATGTAAAATAATACAGTTACTTTGCAAAACTCTGTGTCCATTTTCTACCCATTCACCAAGCAACTCCATCCCTAGCTATACATATCCAGGAAAATAAGTATGTATCTTCACGGAAATAATTGTATGAGAATATTCATAGTTACTTATGCACAGTAGCCAACAAGTAAACCTGCTTCCCATCAGAAAAATGGATATCAAGTTGTGTGATAATCATACAATCAATAGGCTATTACTTGGCCAAAACAAAATGAAACAAGGGAAAAACACAATCAGACAAATTAGTGGCATATATAACCACCTGAGTAAGAGAAGTCAAAACAAGAGAACATACTAAATGATTACTTTTTTTTATTTTTTTGAGACGTAGTCTCACTCTGTCCCTCAGACTGGAGTGCAGTGGCACAATCTCAGCTTTGCCTCCCAGGTTCAAGAAATGTTCCCTGCCTCAGCCTCCCAAGTAGCTGGGATTACAGGTACCTGCCATCACGTGTGGCTAATTTTTGTATTTTCAGTAGAGACAGGGTTTTGCCATTTGGACAGGCTGGTCTTGAACTCCTGACCTCAGGTGGTCTGCCCACCTCAGCCTCTCAAAGTCTTGGGATTACAGGTGTGAGCCACCAGGCCTGACCAAAATGATTCCATTTTTATGAAGCACATGAATAAGCAAAATTAATCTATGGTGGCTGCTATAGTTTAAATATTGGTCCCCTCCAAATCACATGTTTAAACGTGGTCCCCAGTGTTGGAGGAGGGGGTTAATGGGAGGTGTTTGGGTCATTGGAGTGGATCCCTCATGAATAGATTAAACCCCACCCTGGGAGAAGGTAGTGAGTGAATTCTCACTCTCAGTTCCTATAGGATCTAGTTATTAAAAAGTGCCTCTCACCTTTACTCTCTTTTGCTTCCTCTCTCACCGTATAATCTCTGCACACACTGGTTCCTTTTCACCTCTGCTGCAAGTGGAAGCAGTCTCAGGCCCTCATTAGGAGCAGATGCTGGTGCCATGCTTCTTGCGCAGCCTGCAGGACTATGAGCAAAATGCATCTCTTTTCTTTATAAATTACCCAGCCTCTGGTATTCCTTTCCAGCAACACAAAAGGACTAAGGCAGTGACAACATTCAGAATATATTCTTCATATGGGAGATGAGTATTGACTGGCAAGGACCACATCAGAACTTTGTGGCATGGGGGAAAATGTTCTCTGTCTTTAACTGGGTGTTATTATACAATGTATAGTTATACTAAAATTTATTAAGCTGTACCTTTAGGTTTTTTGCAGTATACTCTCTGCAAATTATACCTCAGTGAAGAACTGTTAGCATACAACAAAGAGAGAGATAACAAACACTCAAAAATGTGAAAATTGGCCAGGCGTGGTGGCTCACGCCTGTAATCCCAGCACTTTGGGAGGCTGAGGTGGGCAGATCACCTGAGGTCGGGAGTTCGAGATCAGCCTGAACAACATGGAGAAACCGTCTCTACTAAAAATACAAAAGATTAGCCGGGCATGGTGGTGCATGCCTGTAATTCCAGCTACTCGGGAGGCTGAGGCAGGAGACTCCCTTGAACTTGGGAGGCAGAGGTTGCGGTGAGCCAAGATTGTGCCATTGCACTCCAGCATGAGCAACAAGAGCAAAACTCTGTCTCAAAAAAAAAAAAAAAAGTGAAAATTGACAGAAAATAGGTAGCAAATATTTAGCATATAAATAAGAGGGATCCATTGAGAAGAAACCAAAAGCAATGGACTAGAACAAAGACAAAAAAGTATAATTTTTAAAAAAAAGTATAATAAAAAGTGTTAAATTTCAAAGTTTGAAATGATTTTAAAGTGGCACACTGTTTCCTTGGGAAAATCAAGTGAGAACCACAAACTCTGAGACTAATTCCAGCAAAAGTATGTAAATCAGTTTGATCTAATGGTACAAGGTTAGCTTTGAAGGCCAAAAGGAACTGGTTTCTAATTCTTTTTCCTCTCGTCACTAGTTTTGTGACCTATGGAAATTTTGCAATTTTTCTGAGTTTGTTTTCTCATCAGGAGCAGGATAATACCTAAGTAACAGGATTGTTCATGGATTTAAATATGATTGCATGGCAGTGGACATGAACCATAATTTTTAAGAATATATTTACACTGAGCTCTCCTTTAACGTGGATAATGTTAAAATTGTAGACAAACAACAAGTGACAAAGAATAGACAAAATGTTCTAACATAAATATTTTTCCTTTGTTTCTAGAAAGAAGTCACACATACGGTAAAAATAATTAGAGAGGACCTAGTTCATATTGAACAATCTTCCCCAAACCCTGAAACGGGTCTACTTTCTAACACCAGAGATGTCTTGACTGAGTCCAACCCCTGCAGTCCCCTCTGTCCGGAATAGACGGAGGAAGTTTGCTCCAGCCTTAGAACAGCATGGGCTGGCAAGTGTTCTCAGAGAGGCTCTCAACTTCAACTCTGAAGGCCCTGAGGAATATGTGCAATTGGGTTGGGTTAAGGCCAAGCTGAGCCACATGACCAGGGCTCTCACCAGCGCCAAAGTCAGTGGAAGGATATCGGTCCCCAGAGCTCTGTTACAGGCCATGGGGTGCTCCATGGAGGGGTGGTGAGCATATGAATAACAATCAGGACAAACATCGGTAATGGACAGGAGGCATAAATAAACAATGTCCACCCTCCACTAAAACCCAGGAAAGTTCTCATTCAAAAAACAATGTCTTGAAGAAAAAACATAGGTACAAATCTTTGTGACTTTGGATTAGACATTTTTTAGGTAGGCACAAACAACCCAAAAATAGATAGATAAATGGACTTCATTAAAATAAAAATCTTATATGCTTCAAAGGACACTGTCAAGGAAGTGAAAAGATAATCCATATAATGGGAGAACTATTTCCAAATTATATATTTGACAGGAGTCTAGTACCTAGAGTATATAAGGAATTCATATAACCTGTTGGGAAATGTTTCTGCCTTGATGATGTTGTACAGACAAGAGATAAACAGTGAGGAATATGCTTAGATGTATTGGGAAAGAGATGGGTCGGTGGCATTGTCACAAGGGTACATGAATACTGAGAGTGAATGCTGAAGGAATGATCCCCATTGGTGGTTACCCTCAGGTGAGACCAGGGTGCCTGTGTTGCAGCAAAGCCTGGGCAATTGGAATGCAGGGATCCTAAGATTCCATGACACCCCCACCTTCTAATTCTGTTATTGCAACTGCAGACCTGGCATGCTGGCCACAATCATCCTCACTCTTGTCAGAGACTGAGTGACTGGCAGTGCCTTCAGCTCTGAGCTCAGGCACCTCAAACCTTGGTTTTGTGGTTAAGGATCCTAAAGTGCTGTGGGGAGTGATCATGTTTTTCTCAACAGTAAGTTAAGAATTTTAGTTACTGACATCCCTCAGTCCTAATTAAACCTATTTGATTTCACCAGTTTTTAACCCATCCTGTGTTTGTGTTTATTCTCCCCAGTCCCTAGCTCCACCTTTTCTGCAACAAATGTCAGCATGGTGGTATCTGCTGGCCCTTGGTCCAGTGAGAAGGCAGAGATGAACATCCTAGAAATCAGTGAGAATTTGCATCCCCAGCTGGCAGAGAACAAACAGCAGTTCAGAAATATCAAAGAGAAATTTCTTATAACTCAAGTGGCCTACTTCCTGGCCAACCAGCAGAACACATACTGTAAGTTCAATAGGCTCACCATCACGAAAGTGATGAATGATGTCCTGTCTTCTCTCTGAGAAACTAAATGCACTCTCCATTAAAAATAATTTCATCCCTCCCGTACTTCTAGGAAAATAGAAATGGGTGTTTTAGCATTTTGTTAAAGTTGGAAGACAGAGGTACCAAAGTATTTAACAACTTTCCATACTTACAGTTAGGTGGGGGTGGGACTAGAATTAAAATCTCAGTTGATTTCTGTCACAGGCACAGAACGACCTGTTTTCTCCAAGAGGCTAAATCATGTTTTCAAGACTACTGTCTGTACCATACAAAATCCTGCAGACAAATAACGTCTAGTCTGTTCTAAATGTCTGGGACTAGTGAACTTTTATTCAGTTCAAGCTTCTGTTGAGGCCCTATAGGCAAAGCTCTGTTCTAGTGACCCTGAGGGAAACTTGGTGATAGTGCCCAGTACCTGCTCTGAGGAGCTTCAAGAAGACTCTGCTCCTAATAGAACCTGTGGTATCTATAAGTGACAGAATCAAGAGGAGGGAGTAGGGGCCGTGCACAGTTGCTCACTCTTGTAATCCCAGCACTTTGGAAGGCCGAAGTGGGCAGATCACGAGGTCAGGAGTTTGAGATCAGCCTGGGCAACATGGAGAAACCCCATCTCTACTAAAAATACAAAAATTAGCTGGGCATGGTGGCAGGTGCCTGTAATCCCCACTACTCGGGAGACTGAGGCAGGAGAATCCTTTGAACCCAGGAGGCAGAGGTTGCAGTGAGCCAAGATTGTGCCATTACATTCTAGCCTGGGTGACAGGGCAAGACTGGTCAAAAATAAACAAACAAACAGAAATAAAAAAATAAACAGCAGAGAGTACTCTGGTAAGAGGGAAGTCCTAGGGCACAGGCTCTTGTTCCTAAAGAGGAAGAAAGATCGCACCCAAGAATGTGTGGAAGTAGCAGTACAGTGTGCAGAGCAGGGACCCTGGGCCTGTCTCCTGGGCTCCATCCAAGTTGCTTGTCTTGTCTGTCCCTCAGTTTCCTCATCTGTTCATACAATACTACAATAATACCTACCTCTGTAAATTGCTGCAGTGAATTACATGAGCTATTTCTTGTCAATCTCCTAGAACATTTATTGGCACAGAGTAAACACTGTCTATTAGTTCTTTATTCTACTGTTTCTAAATTAACACAAGCTTTATTAGTATTTGGGCATATTTCCCTCATGGCCTTATGTCTCATACTTTATGCTTCAGATACGATTATGATTTAAAAATCAAATATTTAAAAAATCTTTGACGTATTTTTCTTTGAAATTCCCGGTAAAAGGGAAAACCATCTGTCCCATAGTCCTAGGGGCCTTTCCGACCATACAAGAAATCACTACTTCATGCCCCAGTGCAGTGTTTTAGAGGAGAGGCTGCAAGGCTTGGACAAGTGGCTCCACATTCAGAGTCAGACCTCAGGGGCTGTGAATTCTGACTCCACTTCATTGTGGTTGAATCATCTGGTCAACTTCCTTGATGTGCTCTTGAGTTTCTCTTTCTTCGTCTCTAAATTTTGGAGAAACAGATGCTAGAAAGTCAGGAGACTGAAGAGTAAAGATGTGGAAATCCCTTCCTAGAGCCTGGAACTGGGGACAGTTTTGTCCTTGGGATGGACCTGACTCCTGCCCTGTAGGCAGTGACCACAGCAGCATGTCCAGCCTTACACTGAAGCAGGCATGTCTGTCTTTTCTCAGAGTATGAAGAGTGCAAAGACCTCATAAAATCTATGCTGAGGGATGAGCTTCAGTTCAAGGAGGAGAAGGTTGCAGAGCAGCTCAGGCAGGCTAAGGAGCTCAGGTGAGGGGATCCCGTGGGGGTAGGCAGGTGGGCAGGTGTGTAAATCTCTGAAATACAGCAGCTCAGCGGGGAAAAGTAAGAGCTAAGCTGGGCCAGGGGAAGGGCAGGAATTGCCATGGCAGGCTCACGACACACAAATATTTATCCAACAGAGAACAAGGATAATAGTAAGTTTTGGGTTGCAGTTGTTTCTCAGAGCCTTTTCTTTTTCTCAAACAAGTAATTGTTGAGGTGAAATTTGCATAACACAAAATTAACCAAAGGAGTGGGAACCACCCAGCAGCATTCAGTATACTCAAAATGGTGTGCCTTCACCACCCCACTTACCCTTAGTGAGAATCAGCTCCTGACTGACTGCGGCTTCTCATTCTTTCACTCAATCAATGTTGCCTTCTCGACCCTGTCATTATTTTCTTGTTTCATCTTTTCAATTCGCCCCGTCTGCACCTGGCCTCATTTCTGTACATGGCTTTGTATCTAGTCGCTGCAAGATGCACTGTGTGTATTTTTACATGGAATTGTCCATGGCCAGAGTGAGGAACTGAAAGGATGTCTTTTTGAAGCGGAATTAGGAAGACACCTACTTTTGTTTACAGAAGAGAAAGACTAATGGAACATCATCGAGGATCTTACAGGAGGCCTCTCTGATATAGAGGAAGGCTGTAAACCATTTTGTATTCTTCTCTTGGCCACAGACATTCCTTTAAACATGTGCTGACCTTCTGCTTGGAGGTCTCCTTGAGGACATTGTCTCAGAAATCTCTGTTGCAATATTAGAACTGACCACTCATCCCTTTCCACTGTTAAATTTTCTCTACTGTCTCACCTTAGGCAATATAAAGTCCTGGTTCACTCTCAGGAATGAGAGCTGACCCAGTTAAGGGAGAAGTTATGGGAAGGGAGAGATGCCTCCTGCTCATCGAATCAGCATCTCCAGGCCCTCCTCGCTCCGGATGAGCCAGACAAGTCCCAGGGCAGGACCTCCAAGAACAGCTGGCTGAAGGGTGTAGGCTGGCACAGCACCTTGTCCAAAAGCTCAGCCCAGGTATGGTGGCCATAGGCCCTGATGACCCAAAACCCCAGGCTTGTGAGAGACTCCAGACCTGCATACTTTCATAATGACAGTTGTATCGGTGGTGTTTTTTCCACTAAACATATGTGGCTATGACATGACCAGGACTTCCTGGGTAAGAACAGAGATGGGAAACCCATGGGGTTGGAGGTCACAGTATTGCAAATGTCCCTCCTTGCTGGATGGAAGGTGGTCTTTGGAGCAAGAGGCAGCATCTATCTGGTTTTAAAGGACAAGAAGGAGGCCGTGACAGGAGAGCGCTTGTTAGAGTGAAAAGAGCTCTGGACTAAGAACGAAGGTTCCCAGGCTGTCTCTTCAGCAATGTTCTTAGTAACTGTCAGTGAGTGATTTGTCCTTCCTGAGTTTCTCTGTCTCCATCTGCAAAGGCAGGCAAATTGTCTCTCTCAAGGGTCTGAAGCATCCAAATGTGGGAACACTTAACGACTGCTTTTCAAAATGAGATGAAGCCCCTCGCCGTGTGGTGTTGGAGAAGGCAGTTGATGTGGGGGCATTTGGTGGTAGGAAGTGCTTCAGACTGGAGCACTCCCCATGGAGAGAATGTCCCTGAATAACACAGCAGAAGCCACATGGGGGGCCTGTGCAGTCTCCTGATGCATAGAGGACTGTGGGACAAGTTTGTCCTCTCCTAAGAGAAAGAATTAGGTTTGAAATGCGAACTATGACAGGACACCAAGCCTGTGCCTGGGAATCAGATCTGTGGCAGGATGGGGAAGACAGCTGCCAAAGGCCGGAGAGAGGCTGCACAAGCCTCCAGTGATATGGGGAGCAAAAGGTCTTTTCAATATTTGGCCACATCTTGATGGTGGCCCTCCAGATCAGAAATGCATTGCCTGATGGATCTGTAAACCATGCCAGGGCATTTTGTTAAAGATAAAACATGAGAGATTTCAGTTGAACGATGATGACTCATACCTAGATGTTCATGTTTCTGTGCACATTGGGCTGACTGTGCTTGCAGAGTGTAAAGTGGGAAATATCTGAAGGAACGCTTCTGTATTTACAGAAAATGATGAAGATGAGGATGAAGATGTTAAAGTTGAGGAGGCTGGAAAAGTACAGGAATCATGTGCCCCCAGGTAACACTGAATACTCAGGAGTAAGTAATGGGTTGTAACCTATGAAAAAGGTCTAGGAGGCACGCCCTCTCTGGCAGCTATGATAGGCCAAAGGCCTGTGTGGCGGGAAGTCAGGGACCCTGAACGGAGGGACCGGCTGAAGCCGTAGCAGAAGAACATAGATTGTGAAGATTTCATGGACATTTATTAGTTCCCCAAATTAATACTTTTATAATCTTACACCTGTCTTTACTGTAATCATTGAACATAAATTGTGAAGATTTCATGCACACTTATCACTTCCCCAGTCAGTACCCTCGTGTTTTTCTATGCCTGTCTTTACTTTAATCTCTTAATCCTGTCATCTTTGTAAGATGAGGAGGATGAATGTCACCTCAGGACTCTGTGATTGTATCAACTGCACAAATTTTTTGTGGAGCATGTGTGTTTGAACAATATGAAATCTGGGCATCTTAAAAAAAGAACAGAATAACAGCAATGTTCAGGGAACAAGAGAGGTAACTTTGAACTGGCTGCCGGTGAGCCAGATGGAACAGAGCTATATTTCTCCTCTTTCATAAGCAAATAGGAGAAATATCGCTGAATTCTTTTTCTCAGTAAGGAACATCCCTGAGAAAGAGAATGCGCCCTGAAGGTAGGCTTATAGACGGGGCCCCTTTTTAAGGCCTCCCGTCTTTTATGGTCGAAGCCAAAGGGATGAAATAAGCCCCGGTCTCCTATAGCACTCCGAGGCTTATTAAGTGGAGGAAAATTCCCACCTAATAAGTTGTGGTCAGACAGGTTATCTGCTCTCAAACCCTGTTTCCTGGTAAGACGTTTTCAATGACAATGCGTCATTAAAATTGCTAATACTGGCCAGGCGCGGTGGCTCAAGCCTGTAATCCCAGCACTTTGGGAGGCCGAGATGGGCGGATCACGAGGTCAGGAGATCGAGACCATCCTGACTAACCTGGTGAAACTCCGTCTCTACTAAAAAAAAAATACAAAAAACTGGCCGGGCGAGGTGGCGGGTGCCTGTAGTCCCAGCTACTCAGGAGGCTGAGGCAGGAGAATGGTGTAAACCTGGGAGGCAGAGCTTGCAGTGAGCTGAGATCTGGCCACTGCACTCCAGCCTGGGGGACAGAGGGAGACTCTGTCTCAAAAAAAAAAAAAAATTGCTAATGCTAACTTCATTAGCAATTTTAATTTCACCTCATCTGGTGGTCCTGTGATCTAGCCCTGCCTCCATTTGCTTTGTGATATTTTATTACCTTGTGAAGTATGTGATCTCTGTGACCTATACCCTATTCGTGCACTCCCTCCCCTTTTGAAAATCACTAATAAAAACTTGCTGGTTTTACGGTTTGGGGAACATCACGGATCCTGCCGACATGTGATGTCTCCCCTGGACACCCAGCTTTAAATTTCTCTCTCTTGTGCTCTTTCCCTTTATTTCTCAACCCAGCCGAGACACTTAGGAAATAGAAAAGAACCCACGTTAAACATCGGGAGCGGGTTCTCCCGATAGGCCTGCATTCCCTTAGCCACAGTATGTGAAATTCAGCCCAGCTTAGACACAGGGTATAGCAGCTGTTGTGTTGTGTTTCTCTGTATGTGCTGAGTGTCATGTCTGTACCGTACAGGGATAGCCGAGTCTTCATCCTCCTCAGCCCCTATCTGTCCAGTGCAATGAACACCAGTTGCTCTCTTCCTCTCTGGCTCCCATGGCAGCCATGGTCTGTTGCAGAGAGAAGAGGTTTGCCTGTTCCCTCTCAAAGGGAACCTCCTGTTTGCTTTCTGGGACCACTCTCTTAATGCCTCTTGTCAAAACCAGCTAGGACTCCCTGGGGTCTAATCCCTCTGTGTTTAATCTTCTGCCATCTCTGTCCCACCTGGCTCATCAGGGAGGTGCAGAAGGCTGAAGAAAGGGAAATCCCTGAGGACTCACTGGAGGCATGTGCCGTCCCTTGTTCAAATAGCCACAGCCCTTGTGACTCCAACAAGCCACACAGAAACACCAAAATCACATTTGAGGAAGACAAAGTCGACTCAACTGTCATTGACTCATCCTCTCGTGATGAATGGGAGGATGCTGTACAAATTATCCCAGGTAGCCTGTGTATTCCTTGTGTCTCATACCTCTGTCTAGGCTGAGGAAGATAAACTCTGAAGACAGGCTCTATACACACAAATTGGTTTGAATAAAGAACTCCGATCGGATTCTAAACACAGGTATCAGTGAGTTTTTTTGTCTTTCTCAACTCATGTCATGCCTTTGTCTGCCAGTCCCCAGTATCAAGTTACTGGACCCTACGCAAGTGTGATGATCTCATAGTCATCTGTGCAGGAGATGCACAGGAAGTATCTGTCAGGCCTCCTAGCTTTGATTCAGTATTTCTTGTCATCTGTGATTAAGTCATCTGTCCCTGAACAATGTCCACGGAGTTCCTATGCCTTTTTAAGGAAGCTGGCAGCCTTGCCTTTGTATTTGGAAATATTGTTCTCCAGGCTTCACTGCTCTCAGCTTTAATCTTGATCTCCTGTAAGTCAGCTTGCTTAGCTGCGCAGTCACCTTGAAATCAGGACAGAAACTTTTCTTCTTTACTTTGCTGATATATTTCCATAAAGCAAGGCTGGACCCTGGTTCTCCACCCCATCAGTGCAATGGCTGATCCAATGTTGTTTCTTGGTAGCGTCGTAGATTTTTTTTTTTTTTTTTTTTGCAATGGAGTCTTGCTCTGTCACCCAGGCTGGAGTGCAGTGGCACCATCTTGGCTTGGCGCAACCTCCGCCTCCCAAATTCAAGTGATTCTCCTGCCTCAGCCTTTTGAGTACCTGGGACCACAGGTGTACACCACCACATCTGGCTAATTTTTGTATTTTTAGTAGAGATGGGGTTTCCCATATTGGCCAGGCTGGTCTTGAATTCATGACCTCAAATGATTCACCTGTCTTGGCCTCCCAAATCACAGATTCTTTTTAAAGCAAGAGTTGTTCTAATTTATCTATCAGTCAAGTTTTATGTGTAGATGCCTCTAAACATTTAATGTCCATGTTACCTGGTAATATAAGTCAGCATTGCAGCAACACTCCTAGAAAATTGTTTGACCAGTTTTTGGAGATTTTTTTGGGGAAAAATTTTGTTTAACTTTGACTCAGGCAGGGAATATGGCATTATGGTCTACACAGAGAGGGAGATTTTGGCCTGTGGGTCTGGAAAGCAGGGTCATCTACTTCTCACCAGACTTAATCTAGGGCACCCTAGAATATTCCTATCAGAATCCATATTCTTGCACTGAGAATAGTTATGTTCTTGTGCTATGACTATACAGTGATTTGGCCATATGTGAAGTGTGAATTGCTTAATGTGACCTCTTCTCTGAATTTATTTACAGAAAATGAAAGTGTTTATGAGGAAGAGGAAGAAAAAGGGCCAGTGTCTCCCAGGTAATGCTGTGGAATTGTGGGCTGTTAATTCAGTAGTGACACCAGGAGATTGTAGATTTAGGGAAAATGAGGAAGTGATGAATAGAACTATTTCTTCCATTCACCCAGTTACAAATTGTCCTTATTAACAATGTGTGTTATTTGTGGCACTTGTATTGGTTTTAATTTCATAGTCCTCTCAAGATAGGAACTTGCAATCAGATGAGCCAGATGAACTAGCCAAACAGGGTTTTCTTGTTGATCTTTTCAGAAAACCAGCTCCTGGATTCATTGATTTTTTTTGAAGGGTTTTTTTGTGTCTCTATTTCCTTTAGTTCTGCTTTGATCTTAGTCATTTCTTGTCTTCTGCTAGCTTTTGAATTTGTTTGCCTTGCTTCTCTAGTGCTTTTAATTGTGATGTTAGGGTGTCGATTTTAGATCTTTCCTGCTTTCTCTTGTGGGCATTTAGTGCTATAAATTTCCCTCTACACACTGCTTTAAATGTGTCCCAGAGATTCTGATACATTGTGTCTTTGTTCCCATTGGTTTCTGAGAACATCTTTATTTCTGCCTTCATTTTGTTATTTACCCAGTAGTCATTCCAGAGCAGGTTGTTCAGTTTCCATGTAGTTGTGCAGTTTTGAGTGACTTTCTTAATCCTGAGTTCTAATTTTATTTCACTGTGGTCTGAGAGACAGTTTGTTCTGATTTTTCTTCTTTTACATTTGCTGAGGAGTGCTTTACTTCCAACTATGTGGTCAATTTTAGAATAATTGTGATGTGGTTCTGAGAAGAATGTATATTCTGTTGATTTGGGGTGGAGAGGTCTGTAGATGTCTATTAGGTCTGCTTAATGCAGAGCTGAGTTCAAGTCCTGGATATCCTTGTTAAGCTTTTGTCCATTGATCTGTCTAATATTGACAGTGGGGTGTTAAATTCTCCCATTATTATTGTGTGGGGGTCTAAGTCTCTTTCTAAGTCTGTAAGGACTTGCTTTATGAATCTGGGTGCTCCTGTATTGGGTGCACATATATTTAGAATAGTTAACTCTTCTTATTGAATTGATCCCTTTACCATTATGTAATGGCCTTCTTTGTCTCTTTTGATCTTTGATGGTTTAAAGTCTGTTTTATCAGAGACTAGGATTGCAACCCCTGCTTTTTTTTTTTTTTGCTTTCCATTTGCTTGGTAGATCTTCCTCCATCCCTTTATTTTGAGCCTATGTTTGTCTCTGCCTGTGAGATGGATCTCCTGAATACAGCACACTGATGGATCTTGACTCTTTGTCCAATTTGCCAGTCTGTGTTTTTTAATTGGGACATTTAGCCCATTTATATTTCAGGTTAATACTGTTATGTGTGAATTTGATCCTGTCATTATGATGTTAGTTGGTTATTTTGCTTGTTAGTTGATGCAGTTTCTTCCTACCATCGATGGTCTTTACAATTTGACATGTTTTTGTAGTGGCTGGCACCGGTTGTTCCTTTCCATGTTTAGTGCTTCCTTCAGGAGCTGTTGTAAGGTGGGACTGGATATGAAATTCTGGGTTGAAAATTCTTTTCTTTAAGAATGTTGACTATTGGCCCCCACTGTCTTCTGGCTTGTAGGCTTTCTGCCTAGAGATAGGCTGTTAGTCTGATGGGCTTCCCTTTGTGGGTAACCTGTCCTTTCTCTCTGGCTGCCCTTAGCATTTTTTCCTTAATTTCAACATTGGTGAATCTGACAATTATGTGTCTTGGGGTTGCTCTTCTTGAGGAGTATCTTTGTGGCGTTCTCTGTATTTCCTGAATTTGAATGTTGGCCTGCCTTACTAGGTTGGGGAAGTTCTCCTGGATAATATCCTGAAGAGTGTTTTCCAGCTTAGTTCCATTCTCCCCGTCACTTTCAGGTACACCAATCAAACGTAGATTTGGTCTTATCATGTAGTCCCATATTTCTTGGAGGCTTTGTTCATTTCTTTTTACTCTTTTTTCTCTAAACTTCTCTTTTCACTTGATTTCATTAATTTGATCTTCAATCACTGATACCTTTTCTTCCAAATCAACTACTGAAGCTTGTGCATGCGTCATGAAGTTCTTGTGCCATAGTTTTCAGCTCTATCAGGTCATTTCAGGTCTTCTCTACACTGTTTATTCTAGTTAGCCATTCATCTAACCTTTCTTCAAGGTTTTCAGTTTCCTTGCGATGGGTTTGCATATCCTCCTTTAGCTCAGAGAAGTTTGTTATTACCAACTTTCTGAAGCCTACTTCTGTCAACTTGTCAAACTAATTCTCCGTCTAGTTTTGTTCCCTTGCTGGTGAGGAGTTGTGTTCCTTTGGAGGAGAAGAGTCTTTCTGGTTTTTGGAATTTTCAGCCTTTCTGCTCTGGTTTCTCCCATCTTTGTGGTTTTATCCACTATTTTGGTCTTTGATGATGGTGACCTACAGATGTGGTTTTGGTGTGGATGTCCTTTTGTTGATGTTGATGCTATTCCTTTCTGTTTGTTAATTTTCCTTCTAACAGGTGGATCCCTCAGCTGCAGGTCTGTTGGAGTTTGCTGGAGGTCCACTCCAGACCCTGTTTGCCTGGGTATCACCAGCAGAAGCAACAGGTCCGAGGTGAGTCTGAGAAATTGTGGACAGTTAATTTGATGTTGACACCTGGAGACGCCAAGTCCAGGGAAAACAGTACATGCTGAAAATAATGATTTCATCTTGTCAGACAAGTCTGAATTATACCTACTAACATTGCTTTTGGTTCTCATTACAGTAAATGTTTAGGTTTCCATTTCTTCCTACCCTTATCATTTACTAACCTAGTGAAGGTTGACCATACCTCAAAAGCTGTATTCTCATGGTGACTGCAGGGAAACTTAAGCACATTTTATGCAAAATTATTGAGCCCACTCTTTTCATGATCACTGTTCACTGTGTGTCCTGAGGGCACAAATGCAGAGTGTCCTTTGACTCCCTTATCAGTGTGTCACCTGGCCAATTCACTGAGCTCACTGTCTGTGTGTGTGTGTGCGTGTGTGTGTGTTTCTTTCTCTCTCTGTTTCTCTTTCATGCTTTTCTACCTGGTCCTGGTCTATCCCAACATAAAGGCAATAATTTGTTACCTCATTAATGGATCTGTCCTTTTTCTTCTCAAACACTTCCTTATGTTACCCATGAAATCTAGCTGGGGCTGTGTGGTTTCTGATTCCACCTGGCTTATTCTTTACTTTTTCCTCCTTTTCCAGGCTCAGCAGGGAGCTGCTGGAAGAGAAAGAGCTGAAGTCTTACAAGACTCACTGGATAGATGTTATTCGACGACTCCTGGTTATCTTGAACTGCCTGACTTATGCCAGCCCTACAGAAGTGCCTTTTACTCATTGGAGGAAGAGTACCTTGGCTTGGCTCTTGACGTGGACAGTGAGTAACTTACTATGAAGGAGATAAGGCTCCACCCCTTCCAGATAGGGGTGATATTCCTCTTCCAAGTGGCCCTTACTGACCTGAGAGATGTCATTGCCGCAGGCAGGACCTATGGGCGCATATAGGTTGTAATGAAACAAAGGGCTTCAGTTGGAAGCCCAGACATGAAATGGGTCAGTGAGCATGGCTCTATTCCTAGTCTCCAGCCATGCCTGTGGCAACCTGATCCCACTGTCAGCACATTGGACCCAGGCAGATTTAAGAAATTCACAGAACTATGATTTGGACTCAAGGGTTTGTAGATTTCCTCCTTCATTCTAATTTCAGTTTCTTGGAACCATGAACAAGCTGGGTATTTGATGACACAGGGCTGGATACTGCAGCTTTCCTCCTAGAAATCATCTGGGGCATTTTCTTTGAATTGATGGGAACAATAAGGCATAACTGTTTGCACAAACTTGGGATAAATGATTTTGGGATAACAATCTACCAGAATAGGGATATTTCACCCTTGGTTCTGAAATGCAAACCAAAGAATCTCTATCATGACCGACTTTCAGACCTCCTGATGTATATCTTTCACATTGTCCTGTTCTCATGCTGAGGAGCCTGAGGTCCCCATGTGGGGATTAGACAGTGGACTGTTATGGGTTAGGTAAATTGGCTTATTTTGTCTGTCCCTGTCTGAATTTGTTGCAGGAATTAAAAAGGACCAAGAAGAGGGAGAAGACCAAGGCCCACCATGCCCCAGGTAACTTTGAGCAATTGTGAACAGCTAATTCTGTGTTGACACTTGGAGATTCCTGGTTCAGGGAAAACAGAGCGGGCCGACAATATCGATTACATCTTTTCAACCAAGCCTGAATTATTCCTACTAACATTGCTGTTGGTTTTCATTGCAATAGATATTTAGGTTTCCATTTCTTTCTCCCCTTATCATTTACAAACCTACTATAGGCCGACCATACTTCAAAAGCTGTATTCTCATGGTGACTACATGGAATCTTGAGCACATTTTATGGAAAATTATTGAGCACAGTCTTTTCATGATCACTGTATACTGTGTGTCCTGAGGGCACTAACTCAGAGTGTCCTGTTACTCCCTCATCAGTGTATCACCTGGACAATTCACTGAGCTCTCTCTCTCTCTCTCTCTCTCTCTCTGTCTTTCTCTTTCATTCTTTTCCATTTGGCCCTTTAGTGTCCCAATATGAAGGCAATAATTTGTTACCTCATTAATGGATCTATCCTTTTTCTTTTTTAACCACTTCCTTATCCTACCCATGAAATCTAGTTGGGGCTCTGTTGTGTCTGATTTTCCCTGGCTTATTCTTTACTTTTTCTACTTTTCCAGGCTCAGCAGGGAACTGCTGGAGGTAGTAGAGCCTGAAGTCTTGCAGGACTCACTGAATAGTTATTATTTGACTCCTTCCAGTTATCTTGAACTGCCAGATTCATGCCAGTCCTACGGAAATTCCTTTTACTCATTGGAGGAATGACACATTGGCTTTTCTCTTGATGTGGACGGTGAGTACCTTTCTATGAAGGTGATAAGGATCCACTGAGTCTTCCTTATAGAGATCATATTCCTGCTCCAAGTGGCCATTACTGAGCTGAGAGATGTCATTGCTACAGTGAGGACCTATAGGTACATGTAGGTTCAATGAAACTCTAGTTCTATGTGGAAGCCCAGACATGGGATGGGTCAGTGAGCATAGCTATCTTCCTAGTCTCAGGCCATGCCCATGGCACTCTGGTTCTACTCTCAAGACATTGGACTTGGGCAGATGCACAAATTCAGAGAACTATGATTTTGACTCAAGGGTTTGTAGATTTCCTTTTTCACTCTAATTTCAGTGTCAAAAATCCTCACCACCATGAACAATCTGAGTATTTGATGAGAAAGGGCTGAAGATTGCAATTTTTCTCCTAGAAACCATTGAGGGCATTTGCTTTAAATTGATTGGAAAAATATGGCATAACCGTTTGCACAAACTTGGAACAAATGATATTGGGATAACGATCTACCAGAATAGGGACATTTTACCTTAGTATCTGGGACAAAAACCAAGGAATCTCTATCATGACCAGCCTTCAGGCCTCCTGAAATACATCTCTCACAGTGTCCTATTCTTATGCTGAGGAGCCTGAGGTCCCTGTGTGAGGATTAGACAGTGGATTGTTATGTGTGTAGGGGAATCAGCTTAATGCATCTGTCCATGTCTGAATTTATTGCAGAAACTGACAAGTACCAAGAAGGGGAAGAAGATCAAAACACACCAAATTCAAAACCCATCAAATTCACACATAACAATATTAACCTTAAATGTAAATGGGTAAATGCCCCAATTAAAAGACACAGACTGGCAAATTGGATAAAGAGTGAAGACCCATCAGTGTGCTGTATTCAGGAGACTCATCTCATGTGTGAAGACACACATAGGCTCAAAATAAAGGGATGGAGGAAGATCTACCAAGCAAATGGAAAGCAAAAAGAAAGCAGGGGTTGCAATCCTGGTCTCTGATGAAATAGACTTTAAGCCAACAAAGATCAAAAGAGACAAAGAAGGCCATTACATAATGGTAAAGGGATCAATTCAACAAGAAGAGCTAACTATCCTAAATATATATGCACCCAATACAGGAGCACCCAGATTCATAAGGCAAATTCTTAGAGACCTACAAAGAGACTTAGACCCCCACACAATAATAATGGGAGACTTTAACATCCCAATGTCAACATTAGACAGATCAACGAGACAGAAGCTTAACAAAGATATCCAGGACTTGAACTCAGCTCTGCATTAAGCAGACCTAATAGACATCTACAGAATTCTCCACCCCAAATCAACAGAATATACATTCCTCTCAGCACCACATCACACTTCTAAAATTGATGACATAATTGGAAGTAAAACACTCTTCAGCAAATGTAAAAGAATAGAAATCACAACAAACTGTGTCTCAGACCACAGTGCAATCAAACTAGAACTCAGGATTAAGAAACTCACTAAAAACTGCACAACTACATGGAAACTGAACAACCTGCTCTGGAATGACTACTGGGTGAATAGCAAAATGAAGGCAGAAATAAAGATGTTCTTTGGAACCAATGAGAACAAAGACACAATGTACCGGAATCTCTGGGACACATTTTAAGCAGTATGTAGAGGGAAATTTATAGCACTAAATGCCCACAAGAGAAAGCAGGAAAGATCTAAAATCGACACCCTAACATCACAATTAAAAGAACTAGAGAAGCAAGAGCAAACAAATTCAAAAGCTAGCAGAAGACAAGAAATAACTAAGATCAGAGCAGAACTGAAGGAGATAGAGACATAAAAACCCCTTCAAAAGATCAATGAATCCAGGAACTGGTTTTTTGAAAAGATCAACAAAAGAGATAGACTGGTAGCAAGACTCATAAAGAAGAAAAGAGAGAAGAATCAAATAGATGCAATAAAAAATGAAAAAGGGGATATCATCTCCGATTCCACAGAAATACAAACTACCATCAGAGAATACTATAAACATCTCTATGCAAATAAACTAGAAAATCTAGAAGAAATGGATAAATTCCTGGATACATACACCGTCCCAAGACTAAACAGGAAGAACTCAAATCCCAGAGTAGATCAATAAAAGGTTCTGAAATTGAGGTGCTAATTAATAGCCCACCAAGAAAAAAAATTCCAGGACCAGACAGATTCACAGCCAAATTCTACCAGAAGTACAAAGAGGAGCTGGTACCATTCCTTCTGAAACTATTCCATTCCATAGAAAAAGAGGGAATCCTCCCTAACTCATTTTATGAGGCCAGCATCATCCTGATACCAAAGCCTGGCAGAGATACAACAAAAAAAAGAATTTTAGGCCAGTATCCCTAACGAACATTGATGTGAAAATCCTCAGTAAAATACTGGCAAACCAAATCCAGTAGCACATCAAAAAGCTTATCCACCATGATCAAGGCAGCTTGATCCCTGGGATGCAAGGCTGGTTCAAAATAACCAATTCAATAAATGTAATTCATCACAGAAAAAGAACCAATGGCAAAAAACACGTGATTATCTCGACAGATGCAGAAAAAGCCTTCGACAAAATTCAATACCTCTTCATGCTAAAAACACTCAGTAAACTAGGTATTGATGGGACATATCTCAAAATAATAAGAGTTATTTATGACAAACCCACATCCAATATTATACTGAATGGGCAAAAGCTGGAAGTATTCCCTTTGAAAACTGGCACATGACAAGGATGCCCTCTCTCAACACTCCAACTCAATGTAGTATTGGAAATTCTGGCCAGGGCAAACAAGCAAGCAAAAGAAATAAAGGGTATTCAAATAGGAAGAGAGGAAGTCAAATTGTCTCTGTTTGCAGATGACATGATTATATGTTTAGAAAACCCCATCATTTCAGCCCCCAAACTCCTTAAGGTGATAAGCAACTTCAGCAAAGTATCAGGAAACAAAATCAATGTGCAAAAATCACAAGCATTCCTATACACCAATAACAGACAAACAGAGAGCCAAATCATGAGTAAATTCCCATTTGCAATTGCTACAAAGAAAATAAAATACCTAGGAATACAACTTACAAGGAATGTGAAGGACCTCTTCAAGGAGAACTACAAACCACTGCTCAAGGAAATAAGAGAGGACACAAACAAATAGAAAAACATTCCATGCTCATGGATAGGAAGAATCAATATCGTGAAAATGGCCATACTGCCCAAAGTAATTTATAGATTCAATCCTTTTCTCATCAAGCTACCATTGACTTTCTTCACAGAATTACAAAAAACTACTTTAAATTTCGTATGGAACCAAAAAAGAGCGTGCATAGTCAAGACAATCCTGAGCAAAAAGAACAAATCTGGAGGCATCATGCTAACTCACTTCAAACTATACTACAAGGTTACAGTGACCAAAACAGCATGTTACTGGTACCAAAAGAGATATATGGACCAATAGAACAGAACAGAGTCCTCAGAAATAACACCACACATCTACAACCATCTGATCTTTGACAAACCTGACAAAAACAAGCAATGGGGAATAGATTCTCTATTTAATAAATGGTGCTGGGAAAACAGGCTAGCCATATGCACAAAACTGAGATGGTACTCCTTCCTTACACCTTATATAAAAATTAACTCAAGATGTATTAAAGACTTAAACGTACAACCTAAAACCGTAAACCCCTAGAAGAAAACCTAGATAATACCATTCAGAACATAAACATTGTGACTAAAATACCAAAAGCAATGGCAACAAAAGCCAAAATTGACAAATGGAATCTAATTAAAGAGTTTCTGCACAACAAAAGAAACTATCATCAGAGTGAACAGGCAACCTGCAGAATGAGAGAAAATTTTTGCAATCTATCCATCTGACAAAAGTCTAATATCTAAAATCTACAAGGAACTTAAACAAATTTGCAAGGAAAAAAACCCCACAAAAAAGTGGGTGAAAGATATGAACAGATGTTTCTCAAAAGAAGACATTTATGTGGACAACTAACGTATGAAAAAGAGCTCATCATCACTGATCATTAGAGAAATGCAAATTAAAACTACAATTAGATACCATCTCAAGCCAGTTAGAATGGCGATAGTTAAAAAGTCAGGAAACAACAGAGGCTGGAGACGATGTGGAGAAATAGAAACGCTTTTACACCGTTGGTGGGAGTGTAAATTAGCTCAACCATTCTGGAAGACAGTGTGGCGATTCCTCAAGGATCTAGAACCAGAAATACCATTTGACCCAGCAATTCCATTACTGGTTATATACCCAAAGGATTATAAATCATGCTACTATACAGACACATGTACACATATGTTTATTGAGGCACTATTCACAATAGTAAAGACTTGGAACCAACCCAAATGCCCATCAATGTTAGACTGGGTAAAGAAAATGTGGCACATATACACCATGGAATACTATGCAGCCATAAAAAAGAATGAATTTGTGTCCTTTGCAGGGACACGGGTGAAGCTGGAAACCATCATTCTCAGCAAACCAACACAGGAACAGAAAACCAAACACCATATATTCTCACTCACAAGTGGGAGTTGAACAATGAGAACACATGGACACAGGGAGTGGAACATCACACACCAGGGCCTGTCGGGGGGTGAGGAGCAAGGGGAGGGAGAGCATTAGGACAAATATCTAATGCATGTGGGGCTAAAAACCTCGATGACAGGTTGATGGGTACAGCAAACCACCATGGTACCTATATACCTATGTAACAAACCTGCACGTTCTGCACATGTATCCCAGAACTTGAAGTATAATAAATAATTTTTTTAAAAAAGAAGGAACAAGACAGTGCTAGGAAGACTGTCTTTTCTTGTTAAAGACGTCAGTGTGTAAATAGTTCCCTCTGTCATGCAAAGAGCAAGATGGCTGAGGTTATTATTTATAATTAATATGTATATATCCACTTACAGTTTATAAAGTTCTGGCATAATACATCATGTCATTTGATCCTCACGTCTCTGAGGTAAGGAGGACAGATATTATTATACCTGAAGCAATGAAAAGTTAAGTAATATTTTCAAGGTCACACAGATAGCAAACAATTGTGTGCAGATGCATTCTGGTTTCTTTATTTCAAATCTTGGGCTATTTCCTTTGCACTGTCTATGAAGTTGGATCAGAGAGCTGTGACAATGTGTGGCCCATAAAGCTGGGTTTGTCAGCATGACCAGGAAGATAAAGATGAGATTAATGAGCTTCTTAACTAGGCAGCTGGGGTGGCCTTCCAGCTGTCCTTAAAGGGCAGGTGGCCAAAGAAAAAATTGCAGCCTTGAGAGCAAAAGCAGAACGCAGCATGGGCTGAAATGATGAGAGAATCTGGACCCAGAGCAGCGTTACCAAAGAATGGGTGCCAAACTCGCCAGTGCAGCAGTTATCTGCAGAGTTTGTTAGCAGCGTAGCTTCTCCAGCTGTAATTTAGGACTTCGGCTTAGAACTGAGTCTGCCGATTCAGCCAATCTGGGCTGGTGGTGGGGGACATGAAGAACCCCCTTTCCCACCCTAGAAAATCTGATAGAAAATATCCATTAAATAAGCCAGAGGATAAAAGCAGCCGAAAACATCTACAGAGATTTTTGATGTTAGGGTAGCAAAATGTTGGCAATATAATAACATATTTTTAAGAAACAGCAGAGGGGGTCTAGGCCTCTTTTAGAAAGTAATTTAATAATATTTGTTAACACCTGCCTTGTGCACAGCAATAAGCTACATACTAGGAGTGCAGAAGTGAGTAAGAAATTAAGACAGACTTGGTCCCCATTCTCAGGGAGCTTACATTGCAGATGGAAGACTGATATTAAATAATTATATAATTATTGTATAATGTTTTATTATGCAACAGTATGAATGTAACAATGGAGGATGTCAAAACAGGGACAGACAACAGGGGAGCCTGACTCTGTCTGGGAGATCAGGCCAGGACCATCCCCTGAGGAAACAGCATATGATTTCAGATCTGAAGAATTAGGTGGACTGGTCAAGAAAAGGGGGTGAGGAGGACAAAATAGGTACCCCAGTAGAATATTAATTTGCTGCTTCAAAAAATATTTACTGAGAACCCACAATGTGCCAAGTATTCTTCAGTTCCAGAATACAGCATTAAATAAGAGGAATAAACATTGAGCTTTATATCCCAGTTTATGAAACAAAACAAAATTTTAAAAATTACTAAACAGGAAATCAGCTCATAATAACAATATTGGAAGATTTCAGTTCTCCTCAAATCAATCTGTTGACTCAATGCAATGCCAATAAAAATCCCAGCGGGACTTTTTGTGGAATTTGACAAACCAATTCTCAAATTTATATGGAAACTCATAAAAAGGAAGTCTTAAAGAATAAGGTTAGAAAACCTCTATCACCGAATACCAAGACTTATTTTAAAGTGGTAATTTAGACAATGTGGTATTGGCATAAGGATAGAAAAACAGACAATGAAATACTACAGAGCTCAAAAACAAACTCGCCTTTGGCATATGACAAAGGTGCCACTGTAGTTTTGTGAGGGAAAAGGTGGTCTTTTCAATAAATAGTGCCAGATTAATTGGATATTCATATGGAAAATTAATACACAAAATCAATACTTGTGCAAATGAAAGCAGTAACACTTCTGGAAGATAACATATAGCTTTGTGACCTGGGATAGGCCAAGATTTCTTAAACCAGGAGCTAATCAAAAAGGAAAATATTGATGAATTGAGCATCGCTAAAATTAAGAACTTCCATTGATCAAAGGACCATATTAAGAGGAGGTAAAAATTGGGACAGGCATTTCATATATGCCCCTCAAAAGTTACATAAATGGACAATAAAATGTGAAAAAGTGTCCAGGCTCCTTGGCAATAAGAGAAATATAAATTAGGTCGGGCACAGTGGGTCACGCCTGTAATCCCAACACTTTGGGAGGCCAAGGCGGATGGATCATCTGAAGTCAGGAGTTCGAGACCAGCTTGGCCAACATGGTGAAACCCTATCTCTACTAAAAATACAAAAAAATTAGCCAGGTGTGGTGACATGTGCCTGTAATCCCAGCTACTTGGGAGGCTAAGGTGGGAGAATCACTTGAACCCAGGAAGCAGATGTTGCAGTGAGCTGAGATCACACCATTGCTCTCCAGGGTGGGTGACAGAGCGAGACTCTGGGAAAAAAAAAAGGTGGGGAGGAAATAGAAATTAAAACCACAAGGGGATACTACCTCACACTTCTCAGAATGGTTGACATTTAAAAAGTTAACACTACCAAGAATTAGGCAGGGTGTGGTGACTCACATCTGTAATACCAGCACTTTGGGAGGCCGAGGCGGGTGGATCACCTGAGCAGAGGAGTTGAGACCATTCTGAGCAACGTGGCGAAACCCTACCTCTACCAAATATACAAAAATTAGCTGGGCGTGGTGGTGTGCGCCTGTAGTGCCAGTTACTCTGGAGGTTGAGGCAGGAGGAGAGCTTGAACCTGGGAGGTGGAGAGCCAAGATTGTGCCAGTGCACTCCAGCCTGGGTGACAGAATGAGACTGTCTCAAAAAACAAAAAAGAGGAATTAGCTAGGGTGTGGAGCAATTAGTGAAAGTATAAACTGGTACAACCATTTTGAAAAATAGCTTGGCAGTACCTGCTAAAACTGAACATGTGCATGTTGCATGACCCAGAGATTCTGCTCCCAGTATAAACCAAACAGAGATACATTCATAAGTGCACTAAGAAACGTGTATGAATGCTCAGAGCAACATTATTTGTAATAGCTCCCAAACAGGAACGACCAAAATATCCATCAGCAAAAGAATGCTTAAACAAATTTGGTTTATTCTTAAATTGGAACACTAGACAGCAATGAAAGTCAACAAATCTACTACATGAAACAGTCATAAGCATGAAGGTAATATTGAGCAAAGGAAAGCTGTAACATAAGAGTACATATGATTCCATTTATATAAAGTTCAAGTACAGGCAATATTAATCTATGGAAGTTGTATTTGCAGGGAGATTATTTTATTTCTTGATCATGGGATGGGATGGGAATACAAGAGTGTTCACTTTGTGAAAAATCATGAAGCTATATACTTAGGATTTTTGTACTTTTCTGTATGTAGGTGCATTATAACTCAAAGCATTTGCTTAAGAATTGAGACCATCCAAATCTCTAAATCTCTCTACTTAGTGAGAAGGCATTGGTGCCTATAACCTGAATAACAACTTATTAAGAAAAATTAGTAGCAGAAATTATTAGAGTTAAACATTTCAGAAAAAGTGTTTAAAATTTATCTTTTGTGTGATTTAATTAAGTTCATATGATTACTTCTAACATCCCAGTGAGAGGATAGTCAGGTATAACTGAAGAAAAATTACATAGCGTATTAGGGTAGGTGAAGCTACAATGTGGTGACAATGTTCTCCCCTCCCCTTCACCACCCTGCTCCCAAATCTCAATGGCTTAAAACAACAATAGTTTATTTGTTGCACTTAACAGTCTAATGAGATGTTTGATAGGTGGCTTTCCATTTGAAGGTTCAGGGACTCGGGCTCTTTCTGTCTCATGACTCTGCTTTCTTCTAGGATCTTGAGTTCCTCCTGGATCCTCTCTATCTGGACAGCCAAGGAGCAAATAGAAAGTGGAAAAGACATACTATTTGTTAACTGCCTTGGCCCCAGGATGACACATCGCTTCTAATCACACAGTAAGAATTAGTCTCTTGATCCTATAAAAGACAGTGGGACTGGGAAATGTGGTAAATCCTGTGCAGAGGAAGAACAAACACATTTAGTGAGGCTCCTGATATCTCTGACATATCTGGAACCCAAGACAGACCATGAGGTCACTAGAGAAATGCTCAGCAAAGAGCTGCCAGGGAACGGGCATTCTAACAGAAAGAGTTACAAAATGGCATCTTAGTCAGGAATCCTGCTGCATTCAGAGATTTAAAAAAGAAGTCGGAAAAGGAACAGCCTTTCACCATTTGAGAGAAAGAGGTTTTGTGAGGCAGATATTAATTAGAATAAAAATTGAGATGGAACTTCTTTTGTATTAGAGGAAGAAATATATGAAGATTAATATCTGAAGCAGACTGTTGGGAAGTTAGTGAATTCATGAGATACTGTACAGGTCAGTGAGACTTTAAGGAGAGGGAAACAAAATAGAGAGACAAGGCAGGCAGGACTATAAAATATTTTGCATTCTTTTGCCCTCAAGAGTAAGGAAGTCAAGAATATAGTACATATTTCACCAAAAAGAGTTAAATTCTCAGAGGAAATCCTCAGGCTTTTAGCCACTTCCCAACATCCCTGACAATGGAAGCTGTCCTTAATGGTAATAATATTATCATACAGAAAAAACAGCAATTAGACTCATGTGAACGCCACCTCCTAGAGTTGTTTAAAATGGTGTTCCTGACCACTTAGCTTCACTTTGGGAGAAGACTGGGGACAAGTGCGTAGGGTTTGTGTCCCAGAAAATAAGGTTAGGAGGTGAAGAATGTGAATTATTTTAAGACAGTTGATTTTGGTCTTCTCATGTAAGAGAGCTACTGGGAATTAAGCATATCTGTTATTTCTTCTGTCAACCTTGGTTAAAGTTGGTGTAGACAATAACTTGTATCTACATTGTCTCTCTGCCTAATCAACTCACATAGCTGCCTGGAAGGAATCTCACACTTGGAATGACAGGTGCATATTCTTCTGGTGTTCCATGTGAAAGCACACGGAATTGTAGAATCTGCTGCTTTGACTATTCTCTCTGTCCTTATTACCACCTAGAAGTACTGAGACCGAACCCAAGGTGTGTTAGGATAAGGCTCGCCTGCTGAAACAAAGACACATACATAAATTCAGTTTTTTAAAGAAGGTGTTAGTCCACTCTCACACTGCTATAAAGAAATACCCGAGGCTGGGTAATTTATAAAGGAGAGAGGCTTAATTGACTCAGTTCCACATGGCTGAGGAGGATTCAGGAAACTTAACAATCATAGTGGAAGGCAAAGGAGAAACAGGCACCTTCTTCACAGGGTGCCAGGATGGAGCGAACGCAAGCAGGGGAAATGCCAGACTTTTATAAAATGATCGGATTGTTTGAGACTCACTCACTGCCATAAGAACAGCATGAGGGAAACTGCATGATGATCCAATTACCTCCACCTAATCCCGCCCTTGACAAGTGGGGGTTTTGGGGATTATAATTCAAGATGAGATTTTGGGTGAGAACACAGCCAAACCATATCAGAAGTAAAGGTTTGTTCCACCCATATAATAGTCTGCTGTGATTGTCCCAGGCTGGCAGACAGCCCTTCTGATGGTGTTAATTTAAGGACCCATGTTTCATCCATCGTGTTGTACTGTCATCCCTGGGGCACTGCTGCCATATGCATGGTTAAAACTGGGTCACTGTGAGTTCTCACTGGTGGAAAAGAGAATGTATCTGAATGTCTGAATCAGAAGTGACACACTTCACTTTCATCACATTTTATTGGCAGGAACTCAGTTCTGTTATTCCACTGAACTGCAAGTTGGGGTTACAAACGCTGTCCTTAGTGAGATAAGCCCAGTTATAAATTCATTTATATGAAAGATGAGAAAAATGGATGTTGGTGAATATTTGGCAGTATCTACCCAGGAAGAATAGAGAAAGTTAAACAGAATCACTCAAATGATTTTACACCTATTAAAGCAATATATAGTTGAACTTTGTTCATACTACAGTTGTGTATACCATTTATTGTAAAATATTCTCAAATCCTGAAAATTATGATTTTTGAAACTACCATTGTACATTACGGTTGCAGAGAATTTTTATCCCCAATTTTGAATTATCTTTAAATGACCAAGATTTCTAAGTCTATATCTTTAAGATTTTCTGTTTCCTCCTTTTCTAAGTCAAATTATTAATGATAAATAAGCAAACACATTGCAAGTTGGGAGCGATATAGCTACTATAAAGAAATGAAGGCAGAAGTTCCTTTTTGTGGTAAGTTTATAAAGCAATAATCCTAAAAATTTGTTTGAAAGTTCATATTAACACACTGAAAGTGTAGCCTTGTTAGTTACAGAATATGAGATTTTGTGATTTAGAGTACATAGAGTAAGATACTGAAAGATAATCTTACTTTCTGGTTTTGGATAAAGCTAGAAAGAACGTTTTATACAAGTCTTGGTGTATTCAAGGAAATCACATATCTGGGCCTAATATTTTAGTAATATACAAGACTTAAAATAAGTCCTGTTCTGTATTTTTTACTAAGGTAGTGATTTCACTGATATATACAACTATCACAATTCATTAAATTGTATTTTTAAATAGGTGCAGTTTATTGTACATAAATATTGTACATACCAATTTATTGCTTCTGGTGTGGAGGAAGAAATGAGAAGTATGAGAAATGCTAAATATATGGGTAACTGTGGAAAACAATTTTTTCTATTAATTTCTTTAAAATGTATATAATTTTGAGAAGCAAAAATTAGAACATTGCCTTGAGGGGTTTAAAATATAATGTAGAAGTAATGTATAGAACAACTATAACATAAATTATGGCAAGAATGGGGGTAAATAGACCTAGATTGCTACAAAAAATACTGTAATAACTCTAAGCAGACTGAAAAGTTTAAGAATATATATTGCAATACCTAAAGCAACTTCTTAAAAAGCTGTGAAAATGTATGATTAAAAAGCGAAGAGAGGCCAGGCGCGGTGGCTCACCCCTGGAATCCCAGCACTTTGGGAGGCCGAGGCGGGTGGATCACAAGGTCAGGAGTTCAAGACCAGCCTGGGCAAGATGGTGAAACCCTGTTTCTACTAAAAATACAAAAATTAGCTGGTTATCATGGAATACTATGCAGCCATAAAAAAGGATGAGTTTGTGTCCTTTGTAGGGACATGGATGCAGCTGGAAACCATCATTCTCAGCAAACTATTGCAAGAACAGAAAACCAAACACCGCATGTTCTCACTCATAGGTGGGAACTGAACAATGAGATCACTTGGACTCGGGAAGGGGAACATCACACACCATGGCCTATTTTGGGGAGTGGGGAGAGGGGAGGGATTGCACTGGGAGTTATACCTGATGTAAAGGACAAGTTGATGGGTGCTGACGAGTTGATGGGTGCAGCACAACAACATGGCACAAGTATACTATGTA